>NC_049213.1:4629789-4806419 GCF_013347855.1 Anguilla anguilla
AGAGAGAGCTCTATAAGAGGCTGATTATCGATGGGGAGAGAGAGCTCTATAAGAGGCTGATTATCGATGGGGAGAGAGAGCTCTATAAGAGGCTGATTATCGATGGGGAGAGAGAGCTCTATAAGAGGCTGATTATCGATGGGGAGAGAGAGCTCTTTCTTTAAGATGCTAATTATCGATGGGGGGCCTTTAAGGAGGCGATCCATGCGTCTGTCTGCGTGACTCTCCATGCAATGAGCCCTTTCCCATCAGGGTTCTGCACAGGTCATCTGAGGGGCCGGTGCTCGCCAACCTTGAGCATCCGTTTTACCATACCCAGTCATTATACAGAATACACTTTACCAAAGCGAACGATTGAAAATGAATGACTGCAACAATAATAACACAAATATTAATTCTTAATCAAATCAAAGGGGCACATGGGGGCATTTGAGGCAAAAGGGGAAGGTGTTCAGGTGCAACTGGAGCGCCCCCCCCGGAGCCCCCCTCCCCCCCTCCCGCCCCCCATGTGCCTGTTATTTAAGTACAACAGTAATACCCGTCACATAAAAAATTAATACGTGTCTAAAGGGTAGAGATGCTGAATTCCCTGTGATCTTCCCAGTTACGCTCTCCTTCCTGCGATTAACAGTTTTAAACCAGCTGCGGTTTCCGGGCAGAGAGAAGGGGCGTGGCCGCAGAGACCCGCGCGACGGCTCCTGGGGTGGGCTCCTCTCTCAGAGAGCCACTTATGTGGATGATTAATGCAGACATGCAGTGACTGACAATGACGCCGTGGGTTTGGCCTTCGCTACCACGGTGACAGATGAGCAGTGGCTCCTTTGGGATTCATATTCATATATCGTTTTCGTTTATCTCGAAAATCCAATCTTTTTAAACAGCTCTGTCACGATCCAACAATCTGTTGGTACCTATTAAATAAGTCATTATTTATGACACCACAGCCAACCCCCCCCCCCCCAACACTCACACACACCCCCACGCAACAGCAACCCCCCTTCTTCCCCACATTCACACACAAACTCACCCAAACCAACCCCACACTCACACACACCCCCACCCAAATGCAACCCCCCCTTCTTCCCCACATTCACACACAAGCTTACCCAAACCAACCCCACACTCACACACACCCCCACCCAAATGCAACCCCCCCCTTCTTTCCCACATTCACACACAAGCTTACCCAAACCAACCCCACACTCACACACACCCCCACCCAAATGCAACCCCCCCTTCTTCCCCACATTCACACACAAGCTTACCCAAACCAACCCCACACTCACACACACCCCCACCCAAAAGCAACCCCCCTTCTTCCCCACATTCACAGACAAACTCACCTAAACCAACCCCACACTCACACACACCCCAACCCAAAAGCAACCCCCCCTTTTCCCCCACATTTACACACAAACTCACTTAAACCAACCCCACACTCACACACACCCCAACCCAAAAGCAACCCCCCCCCCCCACTCCCCCACACTCACACACACCCCCACCCAATCCATGGCCACAGCTAACCTGTCTCTCTTCACATGAACAATCATTGCATCAATGTCACCATAACAACCATGCAGATGTCCAGGGCGAAATTACCGCTAATTGGTCTCATCGATTCAGAAGGGGCATCGGGCCTTTTTCCCAGTACGGCTCTCATGGCTGTGGAGATGCCACTTCCGGATAATCTAGTGCTCTAATTGGCTGAAAAACAAAATGCATAAGGACGGCTTCTCTTTTTGTCTGTTGGGACAAGTAGTCCTCGACTGGGAAGGCCACAGCCAGTCCTGTGCAGGGCGGCCATTATTGGATGTGCGGCTGGATATGTTTTGTCATACAATTTAAAGCATGGAATATGGAATCATTAGATCACTATCTGCAGCGGTAAGGGCTAATGACGTCTTATAAATATTTATGTGGTTTTAAATGAGTGTCTGTCCTTCACAATCAGTACTAGAATAACTCACAGTTCCAGTCAGTATTGCATTAGCCCAGCAAAGGGGAGGCAATGTATCATTAGCCTAGCAAGGGGGAGGCAGTGTAGCATTAGCCTAGCCAAGGGGAGGAAGTGTAGCATTAGCCTAGCCAAGGGGAGGCAGTGTAGCATTAGCCTAGCCACTGGGAGGCAGTGTAGCATAAGCCTAGCAGGGGGTGGTAGTGCAGCATTAGCCTAGCAAAGGGGAGGCAATGTATCATTAGCCTAGCAAGAGGGAGGCAGTGCAGCATTAGCCTAACCAAGGGGAGGCAATGTATCATTAGCCTAGCAAGGGGGAGGCAGTGTAGCATTAGCCTAGCCAAGGGGAGGAAGTGTAGCATTAGCCTAGCCAAGGGGAGGCAATGTATCATTAGCCTAGCCAAGGGGGAGGCAGTGCAGCATTAGCCTAGCCACTGGGAGGCAGTGTAGCATTAGCCCAGCCAAGGGGAGGCAGTGTGTCATTAGCCTAGAGAAGGGAAGGGAGTGTAGCATAATGGTTAGGGACTGAGCTTGTAACTCCAAGGTTGCAGGTTTAATTTATAAGTTTCAATCATTAGGAACAATTTACTGAGCAAGAGAAGGGGGGAAATGGGGAGAGAGAGAGGAAGAAGGGAAGAGACACTTTACTGAACTAACAGTGTCAAACACAACCCAAAAATATCTCAAACTTTATATTGAGACAGTGACTCGCGTGATGTTAAGTTGCATTTAAAAAAAAAAAAACTCCTAGAAGATGGAAATCATTTGTTGTATCTACCCTAACCCTATTCTGCTCCTAATCCTAGTCTAACCCTCACCCTAATCACCGTTCTCCCTGTTTCCTGACTATGAGCAGGTGAAGAGAAAGTTAGAGGCGGTTCTGTAATGAGGAGCAATCAGTATACAGACATACCACAGCAAAACAAACACAAATCATGCTCTGTTCAGCATCACATGGTCTGCAAATTGCAGTAATTACTAATAATAATACATAAGCCAACTATTATGGTATAAATTCTACATAATAATAATAACACGGGTCCTATAATGTCTGACTTAAATCAAATACAGTATTTCACAGTAAGAACATCATACCAACAATCGAACATGGAGGTGGTAGTGTGAGGGTATGGGGATGATTTGCTGCCTCAAGACCAGGACGACTTGCCATTATTGAAGGAACCATAAATTCTGCTCTGTACCAGAAAATTTAGAGGACTGGGCACCAGTGGATATCCGTTTATCTGTCTGTGAGCTGAAGCAGAAGCGTAATTACGTTTTGCAGCAAGATAATGATCCGAAACACAAAAGCAAGTCCACATCCAAATGGCTAAAAAGAAACAAAATTAAAGTTTTGGAGTGGCCTGGTAAAAGTCATGACTTTAACCCAATAAAGATGCTGTGGCAGGACCTGAAATGAGCAGTTGATGCTCAAAAGCCAACCAATTTGTTTTAAAGCAGTTCTACAAAGAAGAGTGGGCTAAAATGTCCCCACAGTGATGTGAAAGATTGATATCAAATTAGAGGAAGTATTTGGTTACAGTTATTGCTGCTAGAGGTGCAACCAGTTATTAAGTTTAAAGGGGTAATTACTTTTTCACTTGGGTGATATGGGCGTTTTAAAACTTTTTTCATTAAATAAATGAAATAATTTTTAAAATGTATGTGTCTACTCAGATTCCCTTTAGTTTACAATATTACATTTTGTCTGAACATCTGAAACATTTATCAAATTATTTATTTATTTATTTATTTATTTATTATGGGGTATGTCTATATTAAACCAAATACTAACTGTTAGACCTATGTATTACATTGCATTACATGTTTATATGTTTTGGCTGTCTCACCAACAAAGCACCACTGGGAGAGAGACAGCGAGAGGGAGAAGGGGAGAAACAGCGAGAGAGAGAAAGAAAGAGGGAGACAGTAAGAGAGAGAAAGAGAGAGGGAGAGACAGAAAGAGAGAGGGGCTAATTGGGAGATGGAAGGCACTCTACTTTTCTGTCAGACTCAGAATCCATCAGCAAATATGGCAGAATAACGATGGCCTGAATCCCAAATGAGACACTGGATAAAGCACATCTGAATGAGCCTTAGGGAGCCATGGTATCAGGGATGGATCAGACTGGCCTGTCAACTCAAGCAGCCAGCAGTAGTTAATGCAGCTACCACATATCCCAGCTCAGCTACAGGATTCACCACATTAATGCAGCTTCCACATATCCCAGCTCAGCTACAGGATTCACCACATTAATGCAGCTTCCACATATCCCAGCTCAGCTACAGGATTCACCACATTAATGCAGCTTCCACATATCCCAGCTCAGCTACAGGATTCACCACATTAATGCAGCTTCCACATATCCCACCTCAGCTACAGGATTCACCACATTAATGCAGCTACCACATACCCCATCTACAGGATTCACCACATTAATGCAGCTACCACATATCCCAACTACAGGATTCAACACATTAATGCAGCTACCACATATCCCAGCTCAGCTACAGGATTCACCACATTAATGCAGCTACCACATATCCCAGCTCAGCTACAGGATTCACCACAGGAGACAGCAGCGGACCACCACAATCACTTCTGAAGTACCACAAAAGACAGACAGTGTGAACAAACCAGACTCTTTAGGGGATATGAACCATTCCCGTTTCCATGGACACACCAAGATATAGCACGAAACACAGCAAACAAGAGATTTGAAATTCCCTGGCCGGTTCCTTATGATCCTGTGTCAGACAAACAGGTTTGGTAATCACTGAGATATTGCATATGAAAAGCAATGAAGCACCATACCACACAAGCACACATCTGAAGCTTTTATTGAACAAACAAAGACAGGGGTGGTGGGGCCAATGAGCACATCAGCATTTCTATTTACAGCCTGCGTGTTTCACTCCCACTCTGTGAAACGCACCATTTGCTCTCTGTTTCCACCACCAAACCCTAAGCTCCCACCAATAGGCTGGCAGCAAGGCCCTCTGGGTGCAGTGGAGGTCTGTGATTGGTTGCAGGAAAGGCCCCCCGGATGCAGTGGACCTTTGTGATTGGTTGCCGGAAAAGTGGGATGTTGTAGGTGGGAAGGGGGGTGTAGACCAAATGGGTTGGAACTGAGTGGTTTGGGGGAAAGCGGGGGGCATTTTTAAAAATTGAGAGTGGGGTATGTTTTATTCATGAACTTTTTTTGAGGTTTTTTTTTTCCGGTTTCTTCTGGTCTCTCCCGCGAGTCTTAGTGTCTCTGCCAGCCCTGATGCTGATCCGTGGCCTACTTCTTCCCGAATCTCTGTGGCACGGCCATGCTCCAGATCTGTCCCGGGACGCCCTCCCAGTCGCGGGACTGTATCCGCCCTTCTGCCAGGAGGGCCCCCCGAGCACCCCGCCCGAACCTGCGGAGAGAGAGACGGGGGTCCTCAGCGGACCGCGCTAACCTCAGGGCGCTAATCGCAGAGCGCTAACCTCAGAGCACGTTCGTTCGGTGTCTCCAGCATTGCGTTCCGCTGTTGCTTCGCGCATCTCATTTACACTCACACACTACCAACACTGACTGAAATATACGCATTTCCAGTCAAAAAGTAGTGCATTTTAACTTAAATGTCAAAACTGAAATGAAGTACAACATGACCTTTTTTTCATGAAAAATAATAATATGAGAATTTCAGATAGTTTTTAATGTGAATTTTTAACATTTTTCTTTTCAATTATCAATAAACCATGCACAGTAAAAACAAGTCCTTCAAGCAAACCACGTGAATTTGAGCTAAGCATTTTAACTTGAAAATTTCAGGTGTGCTTTATAAAAAGAGAAAAATGAATGATTAATTTATTATTGCACAAGCATATTGCAGAATGATTTCTCCCCAAGGCTTGAATTATGATGACTGTTTCAAAGAAGCTGTGTCCCTGTGTCTCCCAAAATGCATATTAATACATTTCAGAAATATTATGCATGCATTATATATGGTTGAATCTCTGAATCCAGTTTATTTGTAAACTCAAACACATCATACTAATGACATTTTCAATAAATAATAAAAAAAATATTTCCTTTACTCGCATCCTAAAAGCTTCCCTCTTTTGCTGCAAGCAAAGTGTGTGTGTGTGTGTGTGTGTGTGTGCATATGCATGTGTTTCTATAATTCTATAAACGATTAACACTAAAGAAAGTATACTTTTGTCATACTGCTGAATTGGTCATGTAAATAAATCATATGCATGTTTGCATTGGATGTTTTAATATTTCAATTGGATTTAGAAAGCAGTGCATTTGGACTCTTGGATTTGAATTTGATTTAAGAAGCAGTGCGTTTGGACTCTTAGATTTGAATTTGATTTAAGAAGCAGTGCGTTTGGATTCTTGGATGGGAATTTTGTTTAAGAAGCAGTGCGTTTGGACTCTAGGATTGGAATTGGATTTAAGAAGCAGTGCGTTTGGACTCTTGGATTTGAATTGGATTTAAGAAGCAGTGCATTTGGACTCTTGGATTGGAATTGGATTTAAGAAGCAGTGCATTTTGGACTCTTGTATTTGAATTGGATTTAGGAAGCAGTGCGTTTGGACTCTAGGATTGGAATTGGATTTAAGAGGCCGTGCGTTTGGACTCTAGGATTTGAATTGGATTTAAGAGGCCGTGCATTTGGACTCTTGGGTTTGAATTGGATTTAGGAAGCAGTGCGTTTGGACTCTTGTATTGGAATTGGATTCAGGAAGCAGTGCGTTTGGACTTACCTCTGTGGCTGGTGAAGGATTGAGGGGTTGCGGCCGTACCTCTGTGTGCCCTGGAAGAGGGAGTGCAGGACGGCTGTCAGGAGACGCTGGTCCAGCCCCTGTCCCGCTTGGTCTCCGCCCTCCTGGAGAGACAAGGTGGGACAAACGCCCTCTTAACACACCTGGGACACATACACTGCCTTAACCCTTTAGACACCGTTAAGATTCCCGATAATGCAAAAAGAAAACGCTACTTTCACAAATATTATGAAATAAATGATTTCATTCATTTGACTGGATGTTTTGGTTGGCAGGGTGTTTCATGGGAAATCTTCTTGAGGCTGGTTATTTGACTCAGACCACCTTCTGTCTGGATGTACCAGCCCACCATCTCAGGAGACCTGTCATCCTCTGTTCATTTCATATTATAAACCTCTTCATTTTGCAGGTCTGGTTTCTAAATGGATAATAACTCCCACACGCTCAAAACAGCAAGTGCACTCTACGGTATCGATCCTAAAGCAGGCTTATTTCTTCGTCCAATTATGTCATCACTGATGAAAAGGTCAATTAATATATTCAGAAGAAAGCGAGCCACAGTCACCTTTCATTCCAAGAACTCATGCTTGGAACCAACGGCTTAGGTTTTGAAACCCTGGCCAGCAGGTTGCCAGATCCTGCTGCCACCCACCAGGGATGAAGAGTTAAAAAAAAAAAAAAAAACATAACTGTATTTTAAATATGTGCTTTCTGATTTCATATGCAATATTGGTTGCTCATCGTAACCTTTGCATTATTTATACCTCTGTACCACTCACAAAGAAACTTGAGCCAACACAAATTTGGTTGTAGTTTATAGATACCTGTGTAGGAGGTATTTTGTAGTATGTGAAAATATACATTTAAGAGTGTTTTTTTTATTTTTTATTTTATTGTTCCTGAGGATGTCACCCCCCTGTCTGTGGGGGGAGGATTGAGTTTGTGATGGGGCCCATCTCAGTGGGGGCTTTTAGGCCAGTCAGTGTCTATTAGAATCAACACCCCTCCCTCCCTGACAGCAGGTTGCCTAATTTTGGTTCCCTGCAGTTGAACGAGTGGAAAATAACCACCTTCCAGATAAAGTGCACCAACTCTCAGAGCGATGATTCAAATTCATCACAGCACCAACGGACGCTCCCAATAGTAAAAAAAATCCTCATAAAAAAATCTCATGGCGTAAACAAAACTTGTATGTTTTCTTCATTGTGTATCTTAATTATTATTGTATTTAAATGTATTTGAAGTTCTTTTTCACTAAAACATAAAACTGTGCAGCTAAAAGTAAACAAGCACGTATTCTTTTGCTGTTCCCCCTTTTTTTTAGGAGATACAAGGATTATGTTTGACAGTTTACAAAGGAGTCTTTGCAAGAAACTTCAAAAGCAAAGTTTCAAATTGAACTTCAGAGTGGCGAATGGTTCTTTGCAGGAACAGTTTTTTTTCCAAATTGAATTTCAATTTTCAGCCTCCTCTGAAGATGTTCAGTCTCCTCGTGGTTCACTGGCCCGTTGCTCAGCAAAGCCACTCAGCAGGAGAGCGGGAGAGCTGGGCTTCCAGCACAGCCCTTTGAAGCACCGATCGCTCCATATCCCGAGAAAACCAGCTGCTTAATTCCAGAATCCCAGCCCGGAAAACTCTGAGGCGCACTTTCTCTTACGACCGCCACAGACTCAATAAAAATAAATAAAACGGCAGGTTCTGTTTTTATTTTCTTCGCGGGTACAACATTCGTCAAAAACAAGCAGGCCGCAAGCTCAGGCTATTACACTTCTATGGTTTTATCGTTTGTTATGGATGTCATCCGCCGGCGTTATTGTCTAGGGTAACGCTGTCGATTGAGCGGTGCACATTTCGGGAGTGGCTTCCAGAGGTGGGTAACCCGGCTTCAAAGAGTAAAAAGACTGACCATGTATTTGCTCCACCACCATACACTAAACCAGCTGATTCTAATTAGCATAACTCTTCAGCATGATAGGAGAACTAATTATTGTAATCAGCTGGTTTAGTGTATGGTGGTGGAGCAAATACATGGTCAGTCTTTTTACTCTTTGAAGCCGGGTTACCCACCTCTGGTGGCTTCACCGTCCTGCTGACTGAATCGGTTGAATTGGCGCAAAGCGAGGGAATACCGACGCTGTGCGTGAGATGCGACCGCGAGCGGAAGGCGCTTCACGCGGCGGAACAGAAGCGGCACGGGGCCGTGCAATTTCCGTCTCCGCGGCAACTCTGCGTGCGACGGAAGACCGAGGAGCGTTCGTACGAGAAGCTTCTCGATCTTTAAACAGACAGTTGCTGCGATACGTGATTTCCAGTCAAGATCAGACTGCGGAAATGCATGGGGTTTTTGCAGAGTTAATCACAGGGGGTGTGAGTGTGTCACGCGATGCTGATATACACTATATATCTATACGCTTTGCTTCTACTGGTCATATTTATAACAGAAAATCACTAATTATTACACTAGTATGTTATAACTGACAGAAATAAGATAACAATCACACTCAGCCATTGTGTTTCAGTCATTGCACGCAGGATCATCAAGGTGGAGCTCTGAAAAATTCAGTGATTACAGGGAGACATAGCTCCTTCTCCTGTCCTTCAGTAGAAAAGTACAGCAAAATATTCATGCGAAGTTCACTGCGCTAGAGCACTTTTAACGGTAATGGGAGTTCTCGTGGTCCCTGTTGGGAGAAAAAGTCTTCATCGATTTGACATCGATCGTTTCGCCGGGTTGAGGTTCTCGGAACGGCTGAGGAAGGGCGCGCTGTGCTAACAGAGCATGCGTAGCATCACTAAAAAAAAATAGGTCCTTGTTTCTAACGTTAGACATTTAAAACGAAATAACTAATCGAGAAATGAAGGTCGACACATTCATTAGACGGACAATATAAACAAAATAAGCCCATATGTGTTTGGAAGTGCGATTCCCCTTTGACTTAAACTGCTTCAGCGTGTATCGTGCTGATTAAATGGACTGTATGTTGAAGAATGTAAGCCATTTTGGATGAGAGTGCCTGCCAAATGCCTAAGATGTGAGCTATTTTCGGTTGTTCAGAACATTCCTGGAACTCTAGGAAAGTTAGAGTGGGCTTTCCCAGTGTATAAACTTTCTGCATCTCATTTAAGAGTACCCTGAAGTAAAAAAAAAAAAAAAAACAACTTAGAATGTTTCGCAAAAAAAAAAAAAAAATTTTACAATGGTTATTCATGTTAATTTTAACAGCGTAAATCTGCCATTTCACCCTTTTCATTCAGAACGTTCTTAGAACATGTTTGGAAAACATTACCTGCAAATCCTCATACACCTGGAACATTTGTCTGGAACATTTTTCTGTAATTTCGACAGAACTTGTTTACCAACAAAAATCACATTCTTAGACCTTTTGGGGATGGTCCACAACATACCATTCATCTTACAGCCAAATGACTACATTAACCAAAAAACAAACAAAATAAAACAAATGAATGTTCTCACGTTTGTGTGTCCAGAGATATTGATATGTCCTCCTGAGACACTTAAAATACATAAGTTAAAAAAGCTTAAGTATTAAGTAGTTATCTTAAGAAAGCTTACATGTAAGTCTTAAATACTTTTTTACATAATACAAGTGCCTTAGATGACGAAAACATGTTGCAGTGAAATTATTTTCAAAAATATTTTAAAACTTTTTTCTTTTTTTTTTTAATTGAATGTCCCTTGTAGTGTAGACATCAGCATAGCAGAAAATATGACTTTTGAGGTTAAGACGGGAGGCTGGAGATGGAGGGGTGTTGGGAGGACGTGTGTGGCGGGTGCGGTGTGGAGATGGAGGGGTGTTGGGAGGACGTGTGTGTGGCGGGTGCGGTGTGGAGATGGAGGGGTGTTGGGAGGACGTGTGTGGCGGGTGCGGTGGCGATGTGCGGTGGCTCTTACCAGCACCTCGGCCAGCTGCTCTGTGTAGCGCTCGTCAGAGTTTCCCCGTGAGCGCTCGCCGGACTCCAGCACCCCGTCCTCCTGCAGGGCCCGGCCCACTCCAGCCAGGGCCAGAACCAGACCCAGAAGGGTGAGCCACGCCCCTGTTTCCATGGCGCCGAACGGGCAGACTGGACGGAGAAAGAGGCTGTCGGTCGGGTTGTGCGTGGGGTTTGGTCTGCGTGGGGTTTGGCGTGGGGTTTGCCGCGGTGGAGGTCTGATCGAGGGAGGTGCGGGCGGGTTGCGGCTTGGTGCTGCTCTTTCGGGTCTCGTGCGGTCCAGCGGTCACGGCGACCGGCGCTGCGCGGCGGTCCTTATATACGCCCCTCGCCCGCGTCTCGGGACCCTGAGTAAAAGGGGGGGCGGGGACAGGCGACGGATGAAATGCGGATTACAATAAAAGCAAAGTTACGGGGGCCAGGGGACCGTGCGCGGCAGTGAGGAACAGTGCATTATGGGCCCCCCGAGGGCCCAAAAGGACAAAAACACCCCAGAGTTATTAAACCCATAAATTAGAGCTCGCAAATGGAGTCCCCAGTCACCTGTCCAACGTCCGGCATGGGACAAGAGAGGGATCGCTACTTTATTATTCCATAATAGAGTGGCAGCTCTCACTGGCAGGTACCTACATACTGCTCACATACACACATACATGCACAAACATGTACATGTACACACATGCACACACACCTGCACAGATGCACACACGTATACATATACACACATGCATACACACATACTCACACACGAACACAAGCATTCACACATACACATGTGCACATGTCCACAGACATGAACACAAGCATTCACACACACACACACACACACACACACGTGCACATGTCCACACACACTCACACATGTGTACATGCTCACACACATACACATATAAACAAAAGACTCTGGAGTCTCAGTCCTTTCTGCTCTGTGAGAGAACTCTGGAGTTTCAGTCCTTTCTGTTCTGTGAGAGGACTCTGGAGTCTCAGTCCTTTCTGCTCGTGAGAGGACTCTGGAGTCTCAGTCCTTTCTGCTCGTGAGAGGACTCTGGAGTCTCAGTTCTGTGAGGGGACTCTGGAGTCTCATCTCTGTGAGGGGACTCTGGAGTCTCAGTGAGTCTCAGAGGTAGAGCCAGCTGTTGGATGGGACTAATTAGTTTTGCAAGTTAAGTTTGTGACCAGGGTGATAAGAACACTCCAGAAAGCAGGGCCTCCATTACTGAAAGCATTTCTCTTCCTCTCTCCTCGGTGTGAGTCGTGTGTGTCTGTCGGGCCGGCGCTGGGCTGCTGGGCCTCTCGGGAACCGCGCCTGATCGACACTCAGTGCTGTGAGTCACTTTGCCGCTTCCTCTACCTGAGGATTGCGCGATCTCAGTCCGCCTAACATCCGCCGCCGTCTGACAGGCTCTTCCTGCCTCTCCTCCCGGCGGCTCGAACGCCTCGTCCTGCTCCATTACTCTCCATGGCAACCCGCGGGATTACGCGCGGCGGGAGAACGGCGCGTTCCTCGCCCCCAAACGGAGCGGGACGTGCAGGCTGCAGTCGAAGCTCGTCTGGGCCCGTCGCGCCCATTCGCCGTTATGGCGCAGAGGAAAATTCTCAGTGTTAATTTAACTCTTATAGAGTTCATGTGTGTCTGAAAAGGGTCAAATATTATTGACAATTATTAGGGTTTACCGAACACTGAACATTATGAGGGGTGACCCTGGTTCCCCTTTGGGCCCCAGGCCTCCTCTCATACTGCTTTCGGCGTGTGGGGAGCTAGCCGGGGCCAAAATGGCTCTTTGAATTGAGGTGAACTGAGAAGGTGATATCAAAGGCACTATATAAACCCACTCCATTATTATACACTCCATTATCACACACTCTATGTGTTCCTGTACTCTTGCCTTAACTACAGCTCAGAGGGCGACATAGCTCAGGAGGTAAGACCGATTGTCTGGCAGTCGGAGGGTTGCCGGTTCAAACCCCGCCCTGGGCATGTCGAAGTGTCCTTGAGCAAGACACCTAACACCTAACCCCTAACTGCTCTGGTGAATGAGAGGCATCAATTGTAAAGCGCTTTGGATAAAAGCGCTATATAAATGCAGTCCATTTACCATTTACCAGAAATGAACACATTTGCATCTGTGCACTTGTTACGAGCTCCACTGCTTCCCTGCTTTGCTTGCTCTCTTGTTCGCTCTCTCTCTCTCTCTGACAGGTGCGCGGAGTGTTCTTTCTCTCTCACACAGTTGCCAGAGGTGTTCTCTCTCTCTCTTTATCTCTCTCTCTCTCTTTCTAAATTTTTTCCATTTTCAATGTAAGTTGCTTTATTGGTATGAAATATTGAAATATTGACAAAACATACATTTATATATAATATGTAAAATAATATTAAAATAATAATGATAAATGTAGCAATATATAACAATAACAGCATCGACGCCAACAGAAGTAAGTCAATAAATATGTACATGTTTATATGGGGTGGGTGGCCACTCACTGTCCCTCAGGTTATGACAGGCTGAAATGAACTGTGCCGCAATTGGGGCTGTTGATCCTTCTCCTAATGGAATTGCACATTTTTCTTCTTTTCATAGGAAAATAATATTATTTATGATTTCAGATAATTTGTGGAAATATTTTATTTCTAATTTTAAAATATTTTGTGCAAGTAAGGAGGAAGTGCATCTCTGTTTCCACCTCTCCTGTCTGTGGACCATATACAGTGACCACATATTCCCTCTTCTTTTGGTACCCATGAGTTTTTGTATCTGCCTATTTCAATTGCAAACGTGTGGTCACTGAGCCTGTGCTTGGTCAGGATCTGTCTCTGCTTTGTGTCTCTGACAGAGAAGAGATACTCTGCCTTTGTGTATTTTCTATTGAGCGCAAGATAACAATTCAGTTTATTTTGGGATTGTGTTTCTTTGTTCCAGTGGTCCAGATAGGAGTTTTTGATGTGTTTTATAATTTGGTTGACTCTAATGGGCAGTTGTAAAGCAGTGCTGGTCTGAAAGCTGGTTTGCATTAGTATATGTTAGAGAGTCTAGAGAGGTTTAGAACCAGCTGGCTGAGGGGATACTTTCCTGGGCTGAGCTCTTGGGTTTGGAGTGCCAAAAATTGTAAGGAGTTTATTCGACTCATTTTTAGATGTTCAATAAAATAGAATGCCCTTTTTTGAAATTGAATGGGAGTCGGAAATCTGCCTAATTCAGCCCTGCATGCATTGTTAGGGGCATGTCTATGTACTTGTAGTATGTTTTCACAGACTTCTGCATGCAGGATTTCAACTGGATGTTTCTCCCACTTGATGTAGTCTTGCTGACTGAGTGGACCCGATATTTCGCTTCCATATAGCATGATAGGCTGGATGACACAGTCTCCCTCTCTCTCTCTCTCAATTCAATTCAATTCAATAAGCTTTATTGGCATGGTAAGGGTACACTTACATTGCCAAAGCATTCACTCACGTGATAAACATAACAGACAGGCAATAACAATTTAACTACAATAAACAGAAAAAATATAAAATCCAGACAATCCACAGAAATAAAATTCTACATCTAGAACATAACGCATACAAAATGTCAATGAACTATAATAGTTTTACTTTTCTAGTGTCAATGTTACTCCCTGTCCCTCAGTTTGTGGCAAGTGGCAATGTATTGTGCTGCCAAATCTACACATTCCCTTCTTTCTCCCAAAAGGAATGGCAGCTTCTCTGTCTCTGAGTGCATTTCAAATTGTGGGCAGATTTTTTTCATTTTGAGGAAGAACAGTGACCTTGTCTCTCTCTCTCTCTCTCTCTCTCTCTCTCTCTCGCTCACAGGTGCAGGTGAGCCTGTTTAAGGCTGCTGGGGGCCAGGGAAAGCAGTCCCACCTGTGCAGCAGTTGTTGTTAGTGCCTGCTGAGGTTTGTTAAGTTTTCATTTTCCTTTTGGTGAAGGGGATCCGGTAGTCCTGTTTTCATGGGTTTGTTTAGTGTTTTTATTTTTTATTTGGCTGGTTTAAGGTAAGCCCTGGGTTCGAAGACCCATTGAGTGGTTAGCCTAGGACCCTACCTTCCTTTCATTCTTTGTGGCCAGATTCCTGGACTCTTAAAGTCTCTTGTATTAAAGTCTTTTTTGGCATTTTTTTATAGGAAAGTAGATGTTTATTTGTCTTTGTTTGACTGAAGTCTGGTCTCGCAGTATGTTATGTGCCTCATTATTAAACGAGTCTGGTTTGAGGTTGTAGCATATTGCAACTGATAAAAATGAAATGTCACAATAACACTTGTTATTTCAGTCTATTTTTACACCAGATCATAGAGAAGAACATTTGTATCCTCTGTGATTATAGGCAACCATAGCAGCATGCTTCATTAAAACATCATACGCTTGAAATAGCTTCTGATGTTCTGCGGAGTTGTGTGCTAAGAGTGACTGGCACTCTGTATCGGTTAGGCACAGCTGTCAGTCTACAGAGTAACCAGTTGTCAAGAGCAACTCTTCGCTGTAATCTTGGCCCTTGTCAGAGAAGGGAACTGAGAACAAGAATAACCAAGTATTTGTTTCACAGGAGGGATTTTATTGAACAGGTCCAGGGGAAAAAAGCCCTGCCTTAAACACAAATTATTTTGAAAGGCTTTTTGCAACATTTGTGCTACAAACTGATGAAGCACACAGCCACTATAAACTAGCATCTGTTGGGTCCTGAGGCCCCTCCACTTCACACTATCTTTCAGGCTGAGACATTTAGGCCGTCTGAAGAGAAGCCTGAAGAGAAACTTGCTTCAGTGCTTCAATGCGCATTTTGAAATGTGGAAAAGTTTAACTGTGCAACTAAAAAGAATATATTGTGAGACTTTTGCATGGAATTTACTCTGTTCTTGCAGGCAACCAGTCATTTTGCAATCAAGATTTGGCACTCAGAAAAGGAAGCACTCAAGCAAGAATTTGGATGCCTACCATCCTGTCTTTGGACACCTAAAATCTAGAAAAAACTCTTGTAGTATCTTTGAAAATAACTCCAGAATGAACTGCTATGGAAACGCTGAATGACGTCAGAAACCTTTAGAGGCCAGGAGCCGTTAGCCTGTCAGAGCCACAGCAGTATAATTTGTTGCTGTTGTGATAAAATCACAAGAGGCTAATAATGTAACTTATGAGAAATTCTGTCCTGTAATCATTTTTTTAATGAAATGTTCCTTATTGTGTGATTAATAAATAATCAAACTGCTTATACCAAAGGTCTCCAGACTCCCTGCAGACTGAGCCCACAACCCACTTGATGAGCGAATACATTTCCTGTTATCTACTCCTCAATTAATATGAAATTTTAATATTCATATTGATGGTAAGTGATCTAAACAGAATAAATAAGAAGAAAGAACACATCCAACACATGTGCTTGAAGATCAACATGAAACGTATTTTATGGAAAACAGCACAAATGCACAAAACCTCTTTTCTTTGAAAGGTGACACCAGTTTTAGGTGAATATGAGGTTCTACTAACATTCATCAGACTATAGGTAAATATGTACTTGTACTAATATGGATCAGAATTTAGGTGAATATGTAGTTCTACTAACATTGATCAGTCTTAGGTGAATATGTAGTTCTACTAACATTCATCAGACTTTAGGTGAATATGTAGTTCTACTGACATTGATCAGAATTTAGGTGAATATGTAGTTCTACTAACATTGATCAGTCTTAGGTGAATATGTAGTTATAGGAACATTGATCAGACTTTAGGTAAACATGTAGTGTTTATGAGGGTGCAGGTTGAGGGTGCAGGTGTGGTGTGTGCAATTTCACAGAGCGCTCTTGTAGTCTTTCTGAGGTGATCCTGCTGTTGCCAATGGGAGAGGCACCACTAGGGGGCGCTCTGATCCAAGCGAGCCCCTGGGACAGTCGCAGTGTAATTGGTTCAATACATCCTTGCTCTGAGCTGAAGAGCGGGCAGCCCAGCTCATGATGGCTGCTATAAATTCGGGAAATTTGCTCGCGTCACTGAAGGGAAGGCCAGGCTCTGACCTCTGCAGCGCTCTCTAATCTGATGAAAATATCATCACGGTGAATGATTATCATCACGAGAGTCGCGTGGCAGCGTGTTAGGGTGATAAAGCGTTTGGATAAAACATCAGTCATTCCCCAGCTCAGAAGGGAAAGGAGCCTCATTGAGATGCGCCACATGTTCGGACATCTCTTGCTCATTTAAGGTTGTTGAGCACCTGTGTTTAAGTTCTTGCATAATTTATTCCTATAAAAACATATCAACAACACCGCAGGTTTGGCTCATTTTCATCTTTTTTTGTATCTGAATTCTTCATTATCTTCCAGATGGTTTGCTTTAGTTCCCAGTTGCCCACACTTTCACCAATTAGGAGCCTATTTATGCACTTCAGACTTTAATTCGATTAATTAACCCCCTTGCGCTCATGCCAAATCAGATGCCAACTCAATAATTTGGTTGCAGGCGCACAAAATGTTTTGATTGAGCAATCTAGGCATGCCGGCATGCCAACCACTGGGGGCATTGCACGAAGGGGTTAAAAACATGTTTCCTCTTTGAATCTGGGTGTTTTATTCTTCATAGAATTTGTGGCTTGTAGTAAATAAGCCATTGGAACATTCCCCCAGGAATGAAAACCAGCATACACAGGGGCCCCCCAGGAATGAATGCCAGCATACACCCTCATTGCAGTCAGAACAGCAGAAACCCTGCCCATCTTCCACTGCAGGTCAGAACAGCAAAAACCCTGGCCATCTTCCACTGCAGTCAGAACAGCAGAAACACTGCCCATCTTCCACTGCAGTCAGAACAGCAGAAACCCTGCCCATCTTCCACTGCAGTCAGAACAGCAGGAACCCTGCCCATCTTCCCACTGCAATCAGAACAGCAGAAACCCTGCCCATCTTCCCATACAGTCAGAACAGCAGAAACCCTGCCCATCTTCCCACTGCAGTCAGAACAGCAGAAACCCTGCCCATCTTCCACTGCAGTCAGAACAGCAGAAACCCTGCCCATCTTCCACTGCAGTCAGAACAGCAGGAGCCCTGCCCATCTTCCCACTGCAGTCAGAACAGCAGAAAGAATGCCCATCTTCCACTGCAGTCAGAACAGCAGAAACCCTCCCCATCTTCCCACTGCAGTCAGAACAGCAGAAACCCTGCCCATCTTCCCACTGCAGTCAGAACAGCAGAAACCCTCCCCATCTTCCCACTGCAGTCAGAACAGCAGAAACCCTGCCCATCTTCCCACTGCAGTCAGAACAGCAGAAACCCTGCCCATCTTCCACTGCAGTCAGAACAGCAGAAACCCTGCCCATCTTCCCACTGCAGTCAGAACAGCAGAAACCCTGCCCATCTTCCCACTGCAGTCAGAACAGCAGAAACCCTGCCCATCTTCCACTGCAGTCAGAAAGCAGAGACCCTGCCCATCTTCCCACTGCAGTCAGAAAGCAGAGACCCTGCCCATCTTCCCACTGCAGTCAGAACAGCAGAATCCCTGCCCATCTTCCCATGCAGTCAGAAAGCAGAGACCCTGCCCATCTTCCCACTGCAGTCAGAACAGCAGAAACCCTGCCCATCTTCCACTGCAGTCAGAACAGCAGAAACCCTGCCCATCTTCCCACTGCAGTCAGAAAAGCAGAAACCCTGCCAATCTTCCCACTGCAGTCAGAAAAGCAGAAACCCTGCCCATCATCCCACTGCAGTCAGAAAAGCAGAAACCCTGCCCATCATCCCACTGCAGTCAGAACAGCAGAAACCCTGCCCATCTTCCCACTGCAGTCAGAACAGCAGAAACCCTGCCCATCTTCCCACTGCCTCTTCAGACCGCACCATGGCTCCCCTGACCCTTTCCCTTTTTTTTGATTTTTTTCTGGATAATGTTTTGTATAAAGATAGGTCATAGAGGAACACATACTGTACTACTGTAACTCAGACAGTCTGCCACAGATTATAATGTACAGTAATGTAATGTCACCATTGTGAGGGTTCTTACTCACATTTCCTTCAGATGGAAACACTGGTCCGATCTTTCACTCTCTCTTCGCATTCATGTGACACGTTTTGTCAACTTATTTTATTTACAATGGTACAATAGTACAGTTTGTCAGAAATAAATAAACATTTGGGTGTGACATCCACAACTGTGTACAGCAATGTCTGTTCATGCAGTAAAACAAGATTGTCCAGCAATATCTATGCGCGTTTTAGGCCTATCTTGTCTCCATGACGATCCCACCACCACATACCCCACTTTTCCCCTTGAGTTATAATCCATTCATCCCATTTAATTCACACCAGATGGGATATAAGTTCCCCTGCTGCCCCCCCCCCCCCACCCCCCCAAAAAAAGAACTGTCCCAGAATAGTTACTAAGCAACCAGCTATGACTCCAAATGTCTTCAGTTTGTTTGGACATCAAATTTAGCCATCACTAGCGTAAGGCACTTACAATAACAGTAAAGTAAAACAGTGAAATAGACTTTTTGTTATTATTCTGTTGCTATAATCTGAAAACTATGTTACACAAGCCAGTCCTCCATGCCACTTTTTAAAGGAATGGCAAATTTTAGATTATAAATAAAATGTTTTAGGAGACAAACATTTCAGAACTCGTGCCATACATTCAAAGTCACCAAAATAGAGTTTGAGTCTAAGGGGCCAGCCGATTACAATGAGAGGGATTCTTCACACTTTCAGAGAACTGTCTTTCTTCAGGGATCTTCTGTTCACTTTTTGTCTTTTTGCCACCTCTATAAATAAAAAAATGCTATAAAAAACACAGAAACACTGACAGTTTTTCCTATTTTGCAGTTCTAAGCTCAGTAAACAAAATTGATCTTTTCCCTTGCAGCGGTCATCTTCAGAAAGCCCCTGTGTGTGATTGGCTGGGTGAACTGTCTCACACCGTGGACCTCCTCATCCTCCACCTTCATCAGCTTGGGTGGCGGCGCTGGTCCAATCACAGTCTGCGAGCCGCGATGTGCCGGGCAGTTTTCCTCTGTAGCGCTGGTGCTGTTTTAG
Source organism: Anguilla anguilla (assembly GCF_013347855.1). Lineage (NCBI taxonomy): Eukaryota > Metazoa > Chordata > Actinopteri > Anguilliformes > Anguillidae > Anguilla > Anguilla anguilla. The sequence continues at coordinate 4,649,464 of NC_049213.1, forward strand.
TTTTCTGAGCTATTGCGTTGGGCGTTAAAAAGGGGAAAACATACAAAACTGCAGCATGTCTGCGTGCTCGCCTGTCTAAATCGCCACTGTAAATCGTTTCTAGATCACCTCTCTAAATCGCAGGGACAGAGACCTGTATCCTCGGAGGGAAGATGTCTGCATGTCTGCGTGTTTGCATGTGAGTGTGTGTGTGTGTGTGTATGAGTGAGTGTGAGTGTGTGTGTGTGTGTGTGTGAGTACGTGCGTGTGAGTGTGTGAGTATGTCTGTGTGTGAGTGTGTGAGTGTGTGTGTGTGTGTGCGTGTATGTGAGTGAGTTTGTGTGTGTGCGTGTATGTGTGTCTGTGTGCATGTGTGTGTGTATTTGAGTCTGTGTGTGGGAAAGGCCTTTTTTGGTCTGGTTTTGAGCTGGGCAGATTTGGTTCATTGTCTCAGTGTTTGTCTCAGCAGGGTTGTCTGTGGTTCCCTCCCTTTTCCCCGGTCATGTGGGACAATGGGTGTCAGTGGTAGTGAGTGGGTGGGGCTTATGGCCCCCTCTGTGTCTGTGAGTTCGGGTGGGCGTGGCCACGCAGTATGAGCACGTGGAGGATACCAGTCAATGCAGGTTAGTCAGGGTTTCAGTGCATTTTCTACACCGTGTGTGTGGGTGTTTCTGAGCGAGAGAGTGTGTGTGTGTGTGTGTATGTGTGTGTGTGTGCATGTTCAGGAAGTGTTTGTGTGTGTGTGTGTGTGTGTTCAGGACGTGTGTGTGTGAGTGTGTGTGTTCAGGATGTGTGTGTGCGTGAGTGTTCAGGACGTGTGTGTGTGCGTGTGTGTGTGTTCAGGACGTGTGTGTGTGTGTGTGTGTTCAGGACATGTGTGTTCAGGACGTGCTGTCACTCCAGTGAGTAACCCACTCCTTCTTCTGTGGCGTTCCCGTATTTTCATCATGGAACTGCGGGCGATCCTGACGGGGAATCTTCACCGCGTGGTACTGGGGCACGGTGTCCTTATACTGAGCTCTACGGAAAAACCCACACTGAGACGGACAGAGAGAGAGAGAGAGAGATCAGAGACGGAGAGAGACAGCGTGAAGCAGACGAACGCTGCAGCCGATTGGCAGCCTGGGTACTCAGAGCAGCTGAACGGCGTGTTTCTCTGTGGAGGAAATGCGGCTCGAATGCTAGCATTTTTCATTATGCAAATACGTCTCATCACTGAAAGCCATAATAGGACCTGCATACAGCGCATACGCCTTGCTCCTGCTCAGTCCTATAGGCTGGCAAGTGGAACTGAGTATTCCAATGGAGAGCTGCTGTAGAATTAAAATAGCCACTCTATGGCTTTGCAATGAAGCAGCTCTCAGCCCTGAAAACAAGCCCAGCAAACAGGCTGCCATTTCTCTGCCCACAGAGACTGCAGTTAGAGTGTATTTCACACACAAAACAAACAACAAAAAAAACTCACATTCAGAAAATATATCAAACAGATATAAAATATTACAGTAAGTACACCACTGTGCAACCGCACACAAAATGGACCCATACCAGAAAGAATAACACTCCCAACGTATGTTCTTATATTTTTCTAATATATTTTGTGGAATACATTTAAATTTGGTTGCTTTTTCTACATGAGATACATAGACTTGCATATAAAGATTCATATTATACTAGCCTTACAGTGCAATGCAATGTGATAATTTGTATAGTTTTGGCCCTAATATTGCTTCATTTCTTGGCCCATTTCAAAAGTACTTAATGCATGAACATGCTTTTATTCTTGTTGTGCATGTAAAATGAATGGAATGTTTAAAAGGTGTGGAATGTCTTCTGCAGCAAGCGAATCCCAGACAGGGACGTTGTGTCATCCAGACGTCCGTATCAAAATTTACAAATTGAGTTCGACCTTCTAGAAAACAAGCGTGCACCCTTGAACCTCCAACTTGGGAGTTTTGAATGTATATCTGTCCATATCTGCTAACCACTGATTTCTTTTTAAACAAGCTTTAAATAATTGAGTAATTTTTCATATAAAAATTCTGCTTCATGTAAATTTGATAAAAATGACTCATGCACTACAGAATCATACATTATATATTGCATTATGTATTATATTATGCATAATATTTATATTGTCAGATAGATAATATTTGTGGAGCTTCGCATACTGTTTGCTCATTTGACACATTTATTTTAGGTGTGGAATGATTCACTAAATATATTCTTGTATGTGCTCAGTGTCTTCCCTGAGTGGGCGACTCGAACATGTAATCCATGTTATACACATATTTAGAAAATTAATCATGGTGCAGTTGTATGAAACATACTTTTTACCAAATATTTTCCATCTTAAGTATAATCTAAAAATACTGTATGGTATCCATGAATGTAAAATGAATTTAAAAAAATGTTATATATATATACATATATAATATGATTACTCATATTGATGTTATTGTGAAAGTGTTCACTCTACTTTCATATCCCTTCTCACTATTTCCTGTCTATTTTCTCAGGGTACTACGCTTCATGAAATGCAAAATATATGTACTTCCTCATATATAGTTAATATTTTCCCGTGCTGTGTATTTTTTATGGGAGTACAGAATTTTTAAAATATATTTTATTTATATTTCTTTCTGGTATGGGCCTTACAGACGATTAGCTGCACACACCGGAGCATCCGTGAAGGGCACACTGATCTTTAGAAAGGGTCATTCTGCTCAGCTCACCTTCTGAGGGACACGCATCAGGAAAGTTATTATAAAATGAGTCAATTTCAATTTGGTCCACATATTTAAGACCTTATTAATGTCTCAATGACTACTATTCAAACACTAACATATGATTATTAACCATTTATAATCAGGGTATTGTTCAGGTACCAACTAATTATAAATGAATGCCATACATTGCAAGAGATGGTCACTAATAACACCAAATGGGACTGTTTTGGCTTTCCTAGAGCACTCATTGAGTGAAGTAAATGTTCAGGAATAACTGCCCGACTTCAATTGAATTTAATCAGAATAAAAATGATTGATGAAGTACTTTTAGACACATAACACTAAGTTATTAAACATTAGTAACCATTTATCAGTGTTTAAATCTAACTGAGTCAATAATAAGGTCTTAGAAATGTTGGTAAGTAAAGTGTTACTGTGAATTGAACTGTAAATAACAAAGATGGGAATATAGACTACAGCCAGAATGAGCTTTTCAGGCAGGTGGGCGGAGCCACAACACAGCACAGCAAAGCCACGCCCCCCCTGGGTTCCTGGGGGTAGGATGCCGGTTTACCGCGGGGGGAAAGAGGGAGGGGAGGGCGGGGCTGAGCGGGAGGGGCCTATAGCTGGTCGGACGCCTGCTTCTCGGCCTCGGACGGCTGCACCTGCAGGTGGGCGCGGTAGTACTCCGTTTGGTACTGCGGCCGTTGCTCTGTGCGCCTGAAGAACCCGCACTGGCGGGGCGGGAGAGAGGGAGGGAGGGGCGTCAAAGAAACAGCGCGCAGGAAGTGGGTACAGTGAAGAGACAAGGGAGGGAGAGAGGGAGGGAGGGGGAGGGAGGGGGAGAGAGAGGGAGAGACAGATACAGAGAGAGAGAGGGAGGGAGGGGCGTCAAAGAAACAGAGCGCAGGAAGTGGGTACAGTGAAGAGACAAGGGAGCGAGAGAGGGAGGGAGGGGGAGAGAGAGGGAGGGAGAGACAGAGAGGGAGAGAGAAAGAGACATAGAGACAGAGAGAGGGAGACGGAGAGAGAAAGAGAGGGAGACAGAGAGAGAGAGAGGGAGAGACATAGAGAGAGAGGGAGGGAGAGAGGGAGGGAGAAGGAGAGGTAAGGTTGTGAAGGCTGTGAAAAGACAGCAGAAAAGAGGGCAGGGGGCAGTGAGGAAGGGGGGAAGGAAAAAGCCTGGCTGGAAAAGAGAAATGCGCTGCAGACAAATGACAAATGAGGGATACGGGAGAAGAGGTGAAGGACGAGAGGAGTGAGAGAAAGAGCGAGAGAGAGAATGAGAGAGAGAAAGAGAAGAGCAGAAAGAGCAGCAGAAGGAAGGCGGAGGAGGACGGGATGTAAGGAGGCTGAATGAGAGGGATGAAGCAGGCCTGTTCTGGCTCTGTGACGTTAAAGAGCCGTTAGCGCCCGCCGATCAGAGCTCAGGGTGAGCTCCACTGAGCAGCAGCTGCTGCCCGCGCGCAGACGCATTACTACAGCCTCTGAAATATTTCTGCAGCTCGGCTTTGTTAGTAAATGATAAGTCAGGCCGAGGCGGCCTTACATTGTCAGAGAAGGCCCGTGTGATGTCGGGGCTGCCTTACAGCGGCAGGGAAGGCCCGTGTGATGCAGAGGCTGCCTTACAGCGGCAGGGAACGCCCGTGTGATGCAGAGGCTGCCTTACAGCGGCAGGGAAGGCCCGTGTGATGTCGAGGCTGCCTTACAGCGGCAGGGAAGGCCCGTGTGATGTCGAGGCTGCCTTACAGTGTCAGGGAACGCCCGTGTGATGCAGAGGCTGCCTTACAGCGGCAGGGAAGGCCCGTATGATGCAGAGGCTGCCTTACAGTGGCAGGGAAGGCCCGTGTGATGTCGAGGCTGCCTTACAGTGTCAGGGAAGGCCCGTGTGATGCAGAGGCTGCCTTACAGCGGCAGGGAAGGCCCGTGTGATGCAGAGGCTGCCTTACAGCGGCAGGGAAGGCCCGTGTGATGCAGAGGCTGCCTTACAGCGGCAGGGAAGGCCCGTGTGATGCAGAGGCTGCCTTACAGCGGCAGGGAAGGCCCATGTGCTGCAGAGGCTGACTTACAGTGGCAGGGAAGGCCCGTGTGATGCAGAGGCTGCCTTACAGTGGCAGGGAAGGCCCGTGTGCTGCAGAGGCTGACTTACAGCGGCAGGGAAGGCCCGTGTGATGCAGAGGCTGCCTTACAGCGGCAGGGAAGGCCCGTGTGATGCAGAGGCTGCCTTACAGCGGCAGGGAAGGCCCGTGTGATGCAGAGGCTGCCTTACAGCGGCAGGGACGGCCCGTGTGATGCAGAGGCTGCCTTACAGCGGCAGGGAAGGCCCGTGTGATGCAGAGGCTGCCTTACAGCGGCAGGGAAGGCCCGTGTGATGCAGAGGCTGCCTTACAGCGGCAGGGAAGGCCCGTGTGATGCAGAGGCTGCCTTACAGCGGCAGGGAAGGCCCGTGTGATGCAGAGGCTGCCTTACAGCGGCAGGGACGGCCCGTGTGATGGCCAATCCTGAATGAACCCTGCCGCCATGGTGGGGGAAAGCACTTCAGTTTAACCCTTTACCTTCCAGAGTATGCAGACTAAGAGCGCCAGGACCAGGACGCCAGCGGCGATGGCGATCAGGATAATCCACCAGGGGATCCAGTACTTCTCTGCCAGCGTGTGCTCCGGGTAGATCATCACAGGGACCTGCTCGCATACACCAATCAGCAATCAGCATCGCTCTGCTTGCACACACCACCCACCAATCAGCAATCAGCAATCAGCATCGCTCTGCTCGCACACACCACCCACCAATCAGCAATCAGCAATCAGCATCGCTCTGCTCGCGCACACCACCCACCAATCAGCAATCAGCATTTCTCTGCTTGCACACACCACCCACCAATCAGCAATCAGCATCGCTCTGCTCACACACAAGACCCACCAATCAGCAACCAGTATCATTCTGCTCACATACGCCAACCACCAATGGCTTTATCAATGACTACAGTATCTTAAAAGTCTGGCTACAGGTGGTGTACATTTGCATTTGGATATCAGAATCAGAATCAGATATTTCAGTTTTCTGTGTGTGTGTGTGTGTGTGTGTGTGTGTGTGTGTGCACGTGTGTGTGAGCGTGTGTGTGGGTGTGTGTATGTGTGCGTGTTTACCTGTGCTGCAACATCCTTCAATATTAGATGTTTGATGCTGGATTTGACTGTGATGTTGGCTCTCACCAAGAGTTCCAGAGCACTGACTGAGGAGAACTCCTGAGAGAGAGAGGGAGACAGAGGCAGAGAGAGAGGGAGACAGAGAGAGAGAGAGGGAGACAGAGAGAGAGAGAAAGAGAGAGACAGAGAGAGAGAGAGATAATGTTAATGTTTGCGTCATGAACAGAGCAGCCACGCCTGGGCCTGGACTGGCATGCTGTACATCACCACCACCACATAATCACAGCGACAGACCTAAGCTCAGCATGGGACGAAGCGGTCGAGAGTGAACGTTATTCTGAGAGCTCTACAGCCTCGCCAGCCCCGCGTGACCACGGCGTTCAGGCCCGGAGCCCCCTTTCCACTGATCATCGGACCGACAGAGCCCTCCCAGACCATCGGGGGGCAGAGAGACTGCTGGGAAATCTGTGAGATTCCTGCCCTAAGGTGCGAAGGCTGAGTAGCTCCATTTTAAAAAAGACTGAAGTCATCCGACAGTCGACGCGTTTCGCCCCCTCGTTTCGCTGTTACCCGCCCACCTGCCTCAGCGGTGAGGGGTGCGAACTCCACCAGGGAAATACACGAGGAGCTCAAGAGCCGCGTAACGATATCCAACATATTATTACAACATGGCTTGATACAGTCATTCTCTGATTAGATTGTGTATCTTGCACTGCTTTGTAAGTCACTCCGCAAAACAAACAAATGCAAGTGTAATCAGCGTTGGGCAAACAGGAAATATTATTGTTACATAATGCAAAATATAAATGAGCTGTGAAGAAACTCAATCAATATGCTGGAACCGTAATTAGTTTAAAATTGAGATGCAAACCATGCAGGAGCAACCGTGTATTGCATATGAAATGCGTATGTGAACTTTCACATTTGAATACGTTTGAATCCTGCAAAAGTGTCAATGTAATGTAATGACTATGAGGCGAGTGGGCGGGGCTGAGGCATGTGGGAGGGGCTGAGGCGAGTGGGCGGGGCTGAGGCAAGTGGGCGGGGCTCAGGCGAGTGGGCAGGGCTCAGGCGAGTGGGCAGGGCTGAGGTGAGTGGGCGGGGCTGAGGCGAGTGGGCGGGGCTGAGGTGAGTGGGTGGGGCTGAGGCGAGTGGGCAGGGCTGAGGGGATTATACCTCTATAAAGGTGCTGTTCCACAGGCGGGCCTGTATCGTCAGCTGGGTGGACCCAGAGAACCCATGAAGGGGGCACTGGAACAGAATGCAGCGAGCCGAACCAAGGAGACAGTCCTGAGAGAGAGAGAGAGAGAGAGAGAGAGAGAGAGAGGGTGAAAGGAAAATAAGGAGTTGGAGTGGGCTCATTCGATCACTTATTTTCACTCCTAGGAGAAGTGAGGAGGCTTCCAGAGAATGCTTCAGCAAGGAAGCATTTGCCACAACTGTAATTGACGTGGCTTCAAACTGCTGCTTGTGTTTGCATTTGCGCAGTACTCTTTCCCTCGATTCTTCTGTCTTCCTGGCATCCTTTCCTAGCATCCTAGCTCCACCCAACGAAGGACGCAAGGAAACGATGCGAGGAAGACAGAAGGATCGAGGAAAAGAGTATGAGGCAAATGCAAAGTCAAGCATCAGTTTGAAGCCACGTCAAATACAGCCATGGCAGATGGGGAGAGGTGAATCCACATCACGCATTCCAAAAAAATATTTCCATAAAGGATGCACTCCTGTTTCCTTGCTGAAGCGTCCTTCAGGAGCCTCCTCGCTCCTCCGAGGAGCATTCATCAAATTGGAATGTTCTCAAAGATGACGGATTTCAACTGATTTCCAGGTCTGCTGAGGCTGCCCCCCCCCCCCCCCCCCCCTTCACTCACCAGCCTCAGAGACTTCCTCCTCTCTGAGGCTGCTACAGCGGGCGAGGCCCGTCCCAGGCTGCTCTTCGGCACTATCGGCCCCTCCTCCTCTGGGTGAGAGCGCCCCTTCCGCCTGGCCTGGAATCGCAAGCACAGAAAACAGACTGTTCATTAGAAAGTACACATATTTTAGACTGTTCGTTCAAAAGTACACACACTTTAGACTGTTCATTACAAAGTACACACACTTTAGACTCTTCATTCTAAAGTACACATATTTTAGACTGTTCGTTCAAAAGTACACACACTTTAGACTGTTCATTCCAAAGTACACACACGTCAGACGGTTCATTACAAAGTACACACACGTCAGACTGTTCATTCCAAAGTACACACACTTCAGACTGTTCATTACAAAGTACACACACTTTAGACTTGTTCATTGCCCCTGTGTAAACACTTATACCTAATTTTTTTCACGTACAATAGATATGGAACAGGATCTATGGTATGTATTTGTCTTAAACAGTGAATTGAAAATACATTAAAGTGCTGCTTTCCTTCTTCACAGCCTGTTGAGGTATTCAGTTATTTTTAAATTCCCCAGTACTGTTCGTAAAGAAAATAAGGTATTACTTGGATGTAGTTGTGAGTGAAAGTTAAAGACAAATGTAAGGACACAAAATGACATTAAAGATATATCTTACAGTGGTCTGTTTTTATATTCTTTCAGTAAGGACAAAAAATAATTCCACTTTATATTGAACAGTTATTAACAGTTTCTTGATGCATAAAGTCTACTTTCTGGTATTCTGATATTATTTCAGTTTTAGTGCATATTTTTGAATGGCTTAGACAGTTCTTTGTGTACGATGAAGCATATTTTAGATATTTACAGAGGTTTCTGACAACCTGCCGACTGTACAATAGCTAACATGGAGGCATTAGGGGATTCTTAGTCTGAAGCCAGAACATACACTTCAAGTAACTATAAAGCAGCTTGTCTTCCGAAACCTCTGTAAGTATAAAAAATGCCCTTCATTACACACAAAAGCTGTGTGTAGCTGTCAAAAGCAACCTTAAAGCTGAAATAACATCAAAATATCCCAGAAAGTGAACTTTAAGCATCAATAAACATTCAACAACTGCTTAATAAGTAAAAGTGGAAGCAATAACTTTGTGTCCTTTCTGAAATTATATAAATGGTATAAAAACTAAGCTTTTATTGGCCCATTGCTGAGTTTTACTGAACACAGTGAGCAGTCCTACCTTAAGGTGTGCAGGTTGAGTATGATCGGTGGAGATCAACCCCAGTGGGTTGGTTAAGACACAGCTGGAATGTGGGTGGTCCTTAAAGTGAAATCCTGTGGGGTACAGGAGCCACTTCCCATTGGCCAGTTCATGAGGCCACATGATGTTCAGGAAGGCGGAGCCAAACGTCTGCAGGGGCTTCCCAGGGTTGCTCACCTGATTAAATGAAAAGTTGTTAGTGTTAGGTGTTAGTTAGCTTGGTTTTTTTTGCAGTCATGAAGTGAAGGCTGCAGTCATTTCCATTTCAATACTGGAAATGAACTGGAATCTGATTCACAAATTGTAAAATGCCTTAATGTTTAATGAGAATCTTTCAATAAATCTCACTGTTTCTCACTGTGATCTCCTACTCCACTGCACTAAATCTCCCTGTTTCTCACCGTGAACTTGTACTCCGCTGCACTAAATCTCCCTGTTTTTCTCTGTGAACTCATACTCCACTGCACTAAATCTCCCTGTTTCTCACCGTGAACTTGTACTCCACCGCACTAAATCTCCCTGTTTCTCTCTGTGAACTTGTACTCCACCGCACTAAATCTCCCTGTTTCTCTCTGTGAACTCGTACTCCACCGCACTAAAACTCCCTGTTTCTCACTCTGTGGACTCATACTCCACTGAACTAAATCTCCCTGTTTCTCACTCTGTGGACTCATACCCCACTGCACTAAATCTCCCCGTTTCTCACCGTGAACTCATACTCTACTGTACTAAATCTCCCCGTTTCTCACCGTGAACTCATACTCCACTGCGCTTCCCACTTCCTCCACAGTTTGCATGGCGCTCTCCCCCTTCACCGTACCGCTGAAGAACAGCTGATGTGGGCGGGTCAGCCTGAGAATTATGGGTAAAAAAGAAAGGACAAGCTTACACAGAATCTGCCATATCAATAAAGCCCATAATATCACCGCAGTGGCTGATGTGGAAACTGATGTGTGCTGAACTGCATTACCTGGGAGTCCATTTCTGGATTGCGTTCCAGCTTCTGTTCTTAGTTATTTACCAGGCCACGTTCATTAACGTCACGATTTTCATCGCCTTTATTGATCATCTGACAAATGATCCCTGAGCATTTTACTGTGCGCTGATGAGTCAGAGTAATGGGCAGAAAGGGAGGCCGTTAAGACTGAGGCGCGGCGCTAATGGCCGAGCGTTAAACGTGTGTGTGTGAGCGGTGCCGGGGGACGGCTTTACGCAGGAAACACGCGCAGAACAGGCGACGTGTGAAGCCGAGAGCAGCTGCGCTAAAGGTGGCAGGGCATTTTATCTACGGGGCTGTGGCGCACGTTCCTCTTCTCTGCCCTCCTTTTGACTGTGATTGAGGCCATTTTCTTAATCTGACGTTGATGTTGCACCACGCAGCACCCGTTTTTGCATTTAAAACGTTGCTGCGGCCCTTGTAGTTGTAGTAAATATAGCACTGAGCTTCGGTAATGGGACAAATTACACACTTACCCGCTGACAGACAGGGGGAACTCTATCACCACTTTGACATAGGCGGTGACTGGGGCCAGATCCGGCTGCTCACTGATACTGGAGAGGGCGAAGCATATGACACACACACACAAACACACACACATGCATACGTATTTTTAAATATTTTGGTTTCACATACATACATAGTGCCCCTAATTCAGGGCACATACACAGAAGGGCCAAAGACGAGTATTTATCCACTTATACAAATCCCATATGAGTATGATTTAAAGACAAGAACAGTGGGTGACAGTATCTCACGCAAAAAAACTGAAAGGACATACGTTGACAGGAGGAGATCAACAGACAAGTCGCTGGTTTCTATGGTGATATCAGAGGTGCCCAGGAGTATGTAGAATGTTAGCTGGGGGTGACACAAAGAGATTAAAAATACAGAGAAATAGGATTTTGAAAAAAAAAAAAAAAAAAAATTCTATCCGCTGAAGTGAGCATCAGTATTTCAGAAAATGGATCAGATTGAACCTCAACGTGCTTCCAGAAGCACATTCTATCTTTGCACTCATTTCCTTTAAAATGGAGGCTGTTTTTCAGCCAGTGGGATTGAGGTCCTGACACTCGTTCTGCCAGTGGTGGCTTATTTGTAGCTGTGTTTGTGTTTGTGCACCTACATATAAACAAGCGTTTGAATGTGTGTGTGTGTGTGTGTGTGTGTGCGTGTGCATGTACATATAAACAAGCATTTGAATGTGTGTGTGTGTGTGTGTGTGTGTGTGTGCGTGTGCATGTACATATAAACAAGCGTTTGAATGTGTGTGTGTGTGTGTGTGTGTACATATAAACAAGCGTTTGAATGTGTGTGTGTGTGTGTGTGTGTGTGTGTGCGTGTGCGTGTACATATAAACAAGCGTTTGAATGTGTGTGTGTGTGTGTGTGTGTACATATAAACAAGCGTTTGAATGTGTGTGTGTGCATGTACATATAAACAAGCGTTTTAATGTGTGTGTGCGTGTGTGTGTGTGTGTGCGTGTGCATGTACATATAAACAAGCGTTTGAATGTGTGTGTGTGTGTGTGTGTGCGTGTGCATGTACATATAAACAAGCGTTTGAATGTGTGTGTGTGCATGTACATACAAACAAGCGTTTGAATGTGTGTGTATGTGTGCATGCACATATAAACAAGCGTTTAAATGGGTATGTGTATGTTTGTGCATGTACATATAACCAAGTGTTTGAATGGGTGTGTGTGCACGTACATATAAACAAGTGTATAAATGGGTGTGTGTGTGTTTGTGCACGTACATATAAACAAGTGTTTGAATGGGTGTGTGTGTGTGTCTATGGATGCTTACGTGTGTGCGTGAATGTGTGTGTGTGTGTGTGTGTGTGTGCGTGCGTGTGCATGTACATATAAACAAGCATTTGAATGTGTGTGTGTGTGTGTGTGCATGTACATGTAAACAAGCATTTGAATGAGTGTGTGTGTGTGTGTGCGTATGTACATGTACATATAAACAAATGTTTGAATGTGAGTGTGTGTATATGTGCACGTACATTTATACAAGCGTTTAAATGGGTGTGTTTATGTTTGTGCACGTACCTATATACAAGCGTTTAAATGGGTGTGTGTATGTTTGTGCATGTACATATAACCAAGTGTTTGAATGGGTGTGTGTGCACGTACATATAAACAAGTGTTTGAATGGGTGTGTGTGTGTGTCTATGGATGCTTACGTGTGTGCGTGAATGTGTGTGTGCCCGCATGTGAGCATGTGTGAGCGTATGTGTGAGTGTGTGTGTGTCTGTGCATTCTTGCATGCATGTGTGCGTGTGTTTGGGTCTCTCTGGGACTGATTACCTTGGCATCTCTCTTCAGGGGGTTTCCCAGCTCACACTCTGAGCCATTCAGACTGGCGTGACATCCCACCTGCGCCTGCAGAAACAACACATCAACCAGGCCTTTAATATTCCTGCATTATGCTGCATGTGTTTCAACAAACTCTGGTATCATATATGTGTGTTTGGATATACGGATGTGTGTGTGTATGTGTATGTGCATGTGTGTCTGTGTCTGTGTGAGTGTGAGTGTTGTGTGTGTGCATGCGTGTATGTGAGTGTGTGTGTCTGTACGTGTGTGTGAGTGCATGTCTGTGTGCGTGTGTGTATGTGAGTGTGTGAGTGCATGTGAGTGTGTGTGTGTGTGTGTGTGTGAGTGTGTGTAAACTAGACAAATTCATTGCTCTGAGGAACGTGCCAGGAAAAAGAGAATGTGATGCATGTTTACAAGGTAAGTCAGAAATCTTACACAAGCGATCATGGAAAGACAGCAAAAACTATATACACAACACAATTCAGACCCTCAGAAAACAGGACCATAAGACACAAGAGAATGCAAAAAGGCAGGACAGAGAGGGAGAAATACATGTAGAAGCAAAGAGGAGGAGTGTAGAGACATAGCTTGCTTGGAGAGAGGGAGCACAGAAAACGGGGAAGTCATTTACAAAATGTGTACATACACATTTACAAAATAACAAAAAACTTCTATTCAGTTACTTGTAGTAAAGAAAGACATTGATTATCATCTACATTTAACCAAATCACACGTTTCACAAAGCGATGTCTGCATATTTACCAGAAGGGAATGTAATTGCATGGGCAGACAGCAAACTACAAAAGTTTTAAAAATGACATTTCTTGCAGAAAATGATTACCTTAGGAAGGTTCTTAGAACTCAACCTTTTCAGTAGGTAACAGCAGGGTAAGGCTGCAAACATTTTTTTTTACCAGTGAAATTGGATGTTTTTGACTGCAGTCAAAGCTTGAACAGTGATTGAAAAGCACACTTAAGTACTTAGATTTGTAGTTTTCATTATTATTGTCATTTTTGTAAAAAAAAAAAAAAAACATCATAAGTTATCTTGCTGTAACTTTGGCTCATGTTCATGTCCGTGCAAATCACTGTTTACAGTAGTGGAAAGTTAATGAAGTTATGTAATCATGGCTGTGATTTCCTACACATATAAAGGTAAGAACAGACCATTCAGCACAACTAGTTTCAGAATTTACCTCCTCCAGAATATGCTATATTTGATGCAGTACTGCACTGTGGAGATGCAGGTAAACGATGAGGCCAGTTGGGTTTGAATAGCCTGTTCTTGACATATGGAGTTGAGTTCTTCTTATGGGAAACCACAGTGATGTTCATACTGTTGTATGGTAGCAGTGGGTGTAGCCTTTCATTCCAAATTATGCCATTGGTGGTACAGATCTCTTGTTAAGCATCTAATTTTTTGCGAATGTTATTACCATTATTTGTATGATTTTTAATTTTAATCTGGGGCTGTGCAAGCTTATTTTTATGTATCTCTCTCTATATATATGTACCATTGATAATGTTATAATGTTGGCTGTTCTTTCTGTAAGATCATCCGAATTGCAAATGTACACATATACACATGCTTTGCACTTCCAAGTTTGAAAAATGAACTTTGGTTCCAAAATTAAATAAAAGCTTGTGTTACAAATTCCTGCTTTTTATTTTTTTTTATCTGGTTTGTCAAATCATTGATATAAGGAAATTTTACATGTTCAAAAGGCGGATATGTTAGATTTACAACATGTACAACTTTACAATTTACAAAATAGGTGAATACAAATTGGCAGAAAATCTGTCACCAAATACTCAAGCGCATTTATTCCAAAACATTGCTAGTTGTCTAATATGGGCACTTGGCATTTAGTTCATTCTTTAGGTATACCTCAATGTGAAATTAAGAAGTATGTTTTTGAAAAAATCAACATAAAAATAGAGGCTACAGGAAACCTTGGAGGTTTACAAGTCCTACTCAACGACAGGACCATTGAAAACAGCTGATAAGGCTAACCTGGCTTCATGTTTGCCTTACAATATGTTTTTCAAGTTCATATATGCAATTATTAAGGGCAAATCGCTGTCCGATGATGTAACTTGGATTCGTCTCAGGCAACATGGTCGCCACCTATTGTGACCAGACATGTTTGAAGTGACGTATCTATTGGAGGTAACATTTTTAACCCTTTTGCAGTCAGATCAGTTGGATAAGTTAGATCATACGAGCATCAGAACAGGAGGAATGGCTTTAAGCTGAAATAACACCTACCATATTCAAGGTACCTGCTGAGTCATGTGACTTGCTATGTCTGATGTTATTTGTGGAAAGGGAGTGGCATCTTTTCAAGGTCGGAATCTTATATTGGCATAAAAACGAGCAGAATGGCTAGACATCACGTAAAATGCATAATGATGAACGTTAGAAGGCATGGCTTCCATAACATATGTGCAGCCGAATTGCCATGTACAGTTGTGTAGCCTAGTATGTTCATTATAAGAACAAAAGGTTACAAGTTTCTGTACTATATCCTGGTAAAGGCTTATCTTTACAAGCAAAGAATGGAGAAATTTTTTGAGGACTGGCAATCATTCAGGGCGTTGGCCAGAGTACTGAATGAGTTATGGACTGATTTGTTTATTAGGGCAGGACTGTATTATAATGGTGTATTATATAGACGTCCAACCCAGAGCTGGGTTCAGTTCCCACAAAGGGCACTGCTGTTGTATCCTTGAGCAAAGTACGTAACCCAAATTTTGCATGTTCATTTCCCTGGAAAATAATTGGTTTTCAAGTCATAAATGGCTCATTTGGGCCATCTGATGGTGAACTGTGGAATTGGTATTCTCCTAATGATAGTGGAAAGCATGGTCCTCACAGTGCAGACACTTTATCATGGTCCTCACACATGAAATCATACGTGTGTGTGTGTGTGTGTGTGTGTGTGCATGCGTGCGTGCGTGCGTGTGTGTGTGTGTGTGTGTGTGTGCGTGTGTGTGATTGAACACCGGTACCTGTGTCCTGATGCCAGAGTAGGACAGGGTTTTTGGGAGAGTCACCAGCAGCTGGGCAGCGTGGGCGTCGTCCCCGTCCTCCAGGGGGGTCGCGGGGTTGGAGGGCATGTTGGTGACCGTCACCTCCAGGGCCAGCGGGATCCTCTCCGAGAACTCGAACACAGGCACGCCGTCCTCGTCGCTGAGAGACCAGCGGGGAGATTAAACACGGCGCCGGGAGACAGGCGGAGGACCTGGGGACGAACCCCACACGGCTCCGCACCTGTCCCATCCACACGCGCTCTCCTAAATTTAGACTTCCGTTTTCATAGACGTTACGTTACATTACATTACAGGCATTTGGCAGACGCTCTTATCCAGGGCGACGTACAACAAAGTGTATAACCATAACCAGGAACAAGCGTGTCGAAAACCCTAGAGAGAAGTACCGGTCCAAGTGCAGGGAACAACCGCATAGTTCAGCTTGGACCCAGTAGGTTAAACTGATTAACACTAACACAAACGAGAACAGCAACAACACAGTCTATGCAAAAATACAAGCAGTAGTTAAGACGAGACGCGTTCTGACACTCTGAGCTGAACGGGTTCTAAAAGGGTTATTTGGTACGGGCTCTGCGATGACCCCTGTGTACTCAAACGAAGCTCTGACATAAGAGAGGACCTTCTGTCAACGGTTCCAAAGAGATATCTCTATAAAAGGCTACATGGAGAACACTCTTCAAGAAGCAAAACCTTTCATGGAGGGTTGCACACAGAACTTTCTTTAGAACCTTTGCTTCAGAACCTTTCAGAGGGGCTTCTGCAAGGCAGCAAAAAGGGTTCCCTTTCAGCAGGGACACTCAGTCTAGAACTCGAGACCAGTAGTCCTCCTGGTTTACTTTTCTACCTGTTTGTTGATCAAGTGATTGGCCAGAGATTTAATTAACCTGGTGTCCCGGGTATAACTCAGGCCTCAAGGGCCAAATTCGACTACCCCTGCCCAACAGGGACGCTGTGTTGGTACAGGTATGGGTACAGGTGCAGGTACAGGACAGGTATGAGTACAGGTGCAGGTTGGGAAAAACCCCGAAATGAGCAATGAGCACACTCACAGGGGCAGAGGGGTGAACAGCCCGGACCGCCCGGGACGCGTGCCGAACTGGTAGCTCAGCTGCAGGTTGCTCTGACAGATCTTATCAGGACCACAGCCCTCCCTCAAGAAATTCACCTGCAGGAAAGCACAGGGGTTATCCATGCATCCATCCATCCACCCATCCATCCATTATCTATACCTGCTTATCCTGAGCACAGGGGTTATGAGAGGCATAACATCTTTCCACATATTGCAAATCCATGAAGGCCTTAGGTGGCAATTTTTATATGGCATTCCCATCATATCATCCTCAAAGTTGTAACTAGGCTCTTTTAACACATCACTGCACTTTAAACCCACATGTTACTGCTCCTTTGAGTTACGCCTGTGAGTGCACTGTGAGACTACAGGCTGCCTTTGGCGTGATCAATCATCCAGTCAGAGATCGTTATTGATCATCATTAGTCTTTCCTTCCTTTGTGGGGAGAGTGGATTCAGAGAGGATCTGGATTAAGCCCTTATCTCAGCCCTGATTTGTCCCTCTGTAAACATGCGGAGTGGTTATGTCCTGCTGGTTAAGAGCTGCTGGTTAAGTCCTGCTGGTTAAGAGATACTGGTTAAGTCCTGCTGGTTAAGTCCTGCTGGTTATGTCCTGCTGGTTAAGAGCTGCTGGTTAAGAGCTGCTGGTTATGTCCTGCTGGTTATGTCCTGCTGGTTAAGAGCTGCTGGTTATGTCCTGCTGGTTAAGAGCTGCTGGTTAAGTCCTGCTGGTTATGTCCTGCTGGTTAAGAGCTGCTGGTTATGTCCTGCTGGTTAAGAGCTGCTGGTTGTGCAGGATGTTGGGGATGGTGGGGCTCATCTCAGTGTGCAGGATGTTGGGGATGGTGGGGCTCATCTCAGTGTGCAGGGTGTTGGGGATGGTGGGGCTCACCTCAGAGTGCAGGGTGTTGGGGATGTTGGGGCTCACCTTGGTGTGCAGGGTGTTGGGGATGTTGGGGCTCACCTCGGTGTGCAGGGTGTTGGGGATGTTGGGGCTCACCTCGGTGTGCAGGGTGTTGGGGATGTTGGGGCTCACCTCGGTGTGCAGGGTGTTGGGGATGTTGGGGCTCACCTCGGTGTGCAGGGTGTTGGGGATGTTGGGGCTCACCTCGGTGTGCAGGTGTTGGGGATGTTGGGGCTCACCTCGGTGTGCAGGGTGTTGGGGATGGTGGGGCTCACCTCAGAGTGCAGGGTGTTGGGGATGGTGTTGGGGTGTTGGGGCTCACCTCGGTGTGCAGGGTGTTGGGGATGTTGGGGCTCACCTCGGTGTGCAGGGTGTTGGGGATGTTGGGGCTTACCTCAGAGTGCAGGGTGTTGGGGGTGGTGTTGGGGATGTTGGGGCTTACCTCAGAGTGCAGGGTGTTGGGGATGGTGTTGGGGGTGTTGGGGCTCACCTCATTGTGCAGGGTGTTGGGGATGTTGGGGCTCACCTCGGTGTGCAGGGTGTTGGGGATGTTGGGGCTCACCTCGGTGTGCAGGGTGTTGGGGGTGGTGGGGCTCACCTTGGTGTGCAGGGTGTTAGGGATGGTGTTGGGGCTCACCTTGGTGTGCAGGGTGTTGGGGGTGGTGGGGCTCACCTTGGTGTGCAGGGTGTTGGGGATGGTGTTGGGGATGTTGGGGCTCACCTCGATGTGCAGGGTGTTGGGGGTGGTGTTGGGGATGTTGGGGCTCACCTCGGTGTGCAGGGTGTTGGGGGTGGTAGGGCTCATCATCGGGGTCAGCTCGCCCAGCTTGGAGTCTGCCGGTGGCTTCCTGTGTTTGATATTGTGAGTGACAGACAGGGAGATGGGGCGGAGCTTGTCCCGAGGGTTCTCCTGATAGAGAAGAGAGAAGGAGAGAAAGCAAACTGAACATTTGCAAAAACCCCACATCTGCATCCAATACTTTATTTCACACATTTTAACGCTCTAAACACAAATGAATTCCTACAGATCACATCCATTTTCATTATTATTCAGAATCAAGTTCTCCTAAATGATTGCATGTTTTGGACATTAACACGTGATTTAAATTTCTCAGGGGATCTGTAGTGTTAAAATTTTACCTGCATATAACAACGATATCCATGAAATGTGTTAAAAAACATTTCAAGGACAATGTAAATATTACTGCTTAGCAGACCTGCACCAATTACATATTTGAACCATTCAAAAATGTACTGTCGTAGGAAGGAATATTTTTTTTCTGTAATAATTTGATGAAAAGAAAACATTTTTTAGATTGCCTGTAATCTGCAAGGAAGGCACAGGTGTCTGAGTGAAAGCAGTCACTGCTCGCTGCTGCCCCCTACCTGCAGCAGGAAAGTAGTGATCTCGCAGGCGACATGTCCCTGGCCGTTCAGCTCCACCTCAGTGGTGTGCAGGAAGTCCGGGTCCGCTGCCCTGCGACCCAGGAAGCTCACCCGCTGGGGCATGTTCAGCGTCCTCAGCTCCGCTTCCACCTCGAGGAGCACCTCCAGGGCTGCCGCAGAAGGGTCAAGGTTAGGAGAAAGGACCGCACGCGCTACTCCTGCTGATCACACCAGCTAACACTGCACATCACACCAGCTAACGCTACATCACACCAGCTAACGCTACATCACACCAGCTAACACTGCACATCACACCAGCTAACGCTACATCACACCAGCTAACGCTACATCACACCAGCTAACACTGCACATCACACCAGCTAACACTGCACATCACACCAGCTAACGCTACATCACACCAGCTAACACTGCACATCACACCAGCTAACACTGCACATCACACCAGCTAACACTGCACATCACACCAGCTAACGCTACATCACACCAGCTAATACTGCACATCACACCAGCTAACGCTACATCACACCAGCTAACACTGTACATCACACCACCTAACACTGCACATCACACCAGCTAACGCTACATCACACCAGCTAACACTGCACATCACACCAGCTAACGCTACATCACACCAGCTAACACTGCACATCACACCAGCTAACACTGCACATCACACCAGCTAACGCTACATCACACCAGCTAACACTGCACATCACACCAGCTAACGCTACATCACACCAGCTAATACTGCACATCATACTAGCTAACACTGTACATCACACCAGCTAACACTGTACATCATACCAGCTAACACTGCACATCACACCAGCTAACGCTACATCACACCAGCTAATACTGCACATCACACCAGCTAACACTGTACATCACACCAGCTAACACTGTACATCATACCAGCTAACACTGCACATCACACCAGCTAACACTGTACATCACACCAGCTAACACTGTACATCACACCAGCTAACACTGTTTGGTGAATATGTTAGACATACAGGGAGACAGAGCGTTTTACTCACTGATGTTTGGTGAATATGTTAGACATACAGGGAGACAGAGCATTTTACTCACTGATGTTTGGTGAATATGTTAGACATACAGGGAGACAGAGCGTTTTACTCACTGATGTTTGGTGAATATGTTAGACATACAGGGAGACAGAGCGTTTTACTCACTGATGTTTGGTGAATATGTTAGACATACAGGGAGACAGAGCGTTTTACTCACTGATGTTTGGTGAATATGTTAGACATACAGGGAGACAGAGCGTTTTACTCACTGATGTTTGGTGAATACGTTTCTGGCATTGCCGAGTAACTGAAGCAGGTTCTTACATCCACGCTGAGAAAGACACATACACATGAAATAAGTTTGCTTTACAAGATCATTTCTGAAAAAGCAATCGCTGCACAGTGTTCCAGGTGATGTGTGTCTTCTGTCATATCATTTTAATAGTTTACATTATTATAAACTGCGGAAAGGTAAATAATTATGTATGTTAAGCCCCTTTCACACAGATAATACCGCATCTGAGCCGCCTCTGATGCGGTGACAGGTTCCCTTTCCCACAGAATTTGTAATGCGGCATTCGAGCCGTCTTCACCTTTCACACACAGTAGAACTCAGCTCTCGTGAATGAATTGTTTACATTCCGTTGCCATAGTAACACACTTGATGCAGGCCCAAAGCTATTTCGCATTTTTTATGCTATTAGTTTTCGCGTTCTCAATGCATTTACAGTGTAACTATCTGCTATGTCTGTGTGCGCTACAAAGCGCTTCTTTGTGGGTGTAGGTATTTCCTCTGTATGCCATTTTTTTCTGTTGAGAGATAGGTGCACGTGAATGCAGATCTGTGACGTAATTTGAACAACGCCCTTTTTTCTTCTGTGTGAAAGGGGTATTACATAGACTGGTCAAAACAGAGTTTTGCACTGTCAATTAGTACCCAAAGTCAAAGCAATAAAGCCAGAAACTAGACCAGAAACAAAACACAGACACTGGGCCTCGTTTATGAAACATGCGTACAATCATATTTCAGCATAAACTCTGCATATGAATGTGTCTACCAACATCTTGGCAGTCATCGTTTAAGAATACAACCAGGAACATTTCTGAACTGTTTCTCACTCATGGTTCCAGCCCAACCTTTCCAGCCAGGGACCTACCACACTCCAGCCCGGGGCCTACCACCCCAGACCTACCACACTCCAGCCCGGGGCCTACCACCCCAGACCTACCACACTCCAGCCCGGGGCCTACCACCCCAGACCTACCACACTCCAGCCCGGGGCCTACCACCCCAGACCTACCACACTCCATCCGGGACCTACCACTCTCCACCCCAGACCTACCACTCTCCACCCGGGACCTACCACACTACACCAGGGACCTACCACACTCTGTTCGGGACCTACCACTCTCCACTCCAGATCTACCACTCTCTGTTCGGGACCTACCACTCTCTGCCCAGGACCTAACACACTCCACCCCAGACCTACCACTCTCCACCCGGGACCTACCACTCTCCACCCCAGACCTACAACACTCCACCCCAGACCTACCACTCTCTGTTCGGGACCTACTGCTCTCCACCCCAGACCTACCACACTCTGCCCGGGACCTACCACACTCCACCCCAGACCTACCACTCTTTACCCCAGACCTAACACACTCTGTCCGGGACCTACCACTCTCCACCCGGGACCTACCACTCTCCACCCCAGACCTACCACACTCCACCCCAGACCTACCACACTACACCCAGGACCTACCGCACTCCACCCGGGACCTACCACACTCCACCCCAGACCTACCACTCTCCACCCCAGACCTACCACACTCTGCCCGAGACCTACCACTCTCCACCCCAGACCTACCACTCTCTGTTCGGGACCTACCACACTCCACCCCAGACCTACCACTCTCTGTTCGGGACCTACCACACTCCGTCTCTGCCCCTGCAGCTGCGGTGCTCCAGGTCGATGTTCTGGGGATTGATGGCCACCTCCCGCTGCACCTGAACAATCGGACGGGATCTGGAGGGGGGCACAATTAGGGTTTCGGGGGAACAGAAATGAGGCACAAAACTCAAACATGAAAGTGACGTCACCCCTGGAGAAGCAACTGCACTGTGATTCGTTCCCTCAGCTTGGGCCCGGGGGCTTTAGCGCAGTGGGCTATTCGTATCTCTTACCGTGTGGAACGGCCATCAAAGGTCAAACCCTGCTGGGAAACTACCAATCTGTCACCTAAAAACAGAGCTTCCCAAATTTCCTGTGACAATGTGACCTGCCCCTGAATAAAACACAGGGACTGGCAGGATTTCAAATATATGTGCTAAACATATATATTTGGATGTATGTATTTCATACGCAGTGAGGACTGCTCCACTCTTTTTAGTATAATGTGTATCTCTATGCCATCTACAAAGCGACTGACACTATTGTAGTTATTTAGTTATTTGGAAGGTATTTTTTTATTTTGAACCATACGTTTTTGAATATTTTTAGTGTTTGAAATTTAGCCTGACATATGCTTGAATATAGAATTAACACTGTAACTAGTGAAGTGCATATACATGTTTCATCTGTTTGTCCAATGTCAATGGGAGCACTTGTAACACGTTTTCTAATGAATTTATTTAATGTTTTTCACCTCGTCTGTCTATCGTGTGACACATCAGAGTGTCCACGGCTGTAGCCAAGCCCTTCACAGATCGTTCCGGAAGCTGGACCCCTGGAGCAGAGCTCACCTGTACAGAGCTACCTGATCGTTCAGGGAGCCCACAGCCACGTCCGGGTACGAGTTCCCGTCCATGTCCACGCCCCCGGAGATGGAGTAGCCGAATCCGGTCATTCCCATGCTCTCTCCGTCCAGCACCTGCACGACAAACGGAGGTTCACAGGAGAACATTTCAGAATATGAGTCTGCCAGAGTCTGATGCCATAGCGTGTCTTCATTCTTGGTTGTTCAAGACTATTTGTTCTTCTGGGTGATTTTATATCTGACCTGTCCTGTTTTAACATTGTGTTTACAGGACATATATTTATACTATAAGATGCTGTATATGGGGGTGGCAGTGTAGTATAATGGTTAAGGGGTTGGTCCTAAAGGTCACAGGTTTCATTCCCCGGTAGGACACTGCTGTTGTAATGTAATGGAAGATCTAATAGCATACATTTGCTGTCTCCTGTTATAGACTCTCAGCGCATTTTTATCGCTGCCTGAGCTGTACTGTGTGTAAACGCCTGCATTCCGGGTCCCGAAGGTTTATCCCACCCACAGATTTCCAAATGAAATCTTACTGCATGAACTGAGCAGTCTGTTTAAAAAGTTGAATAAGTCATCATAGTTCAGATAGAAAAGGTGATTATCAAAAATAGCCGTGATTAGGCTGTCCTTAAATGGTTCAAGGCAACCCCGAAGCATATGAGGAAACAGAATTGTGTCGTTTCATTATGTAGACAAATACACTGCGCTTTCGCCTTCCGTACCTGGGCAGGCTTGCTGTCGATACCCGAATGGGATCCGTGAAAGATGAAGACCTTGCCATCACCATCAAAAGGGGATCCCACTGCGAGATCTGAGCACAAACACACAGGAGCGTAAGGAACAGTGGGGCCCCACCTTTTTTCAAGAAGGCAGTGTGATATACTGGAGTTAAACCTACAGACACAGCGCCCCCCCAGGACTGGAGTTAAACCTGCAGACACTGCAACCCTCCAGGACTGGAGTTAAACCTGCAGACACAGCTCCCTCTCCAGGACTGGAGTTAAACCTGCAGACACAGCGCCCCCTCCAGGACTGGAGTTAAACCTGCTGACGCAGCTCCCCCTGCAGGTCTGGAGTTAAACCTGCAAAAACTGCCCCCCCTCCAGGACTGGAGGCTAATACCCCTGATTTAAGCAGACCCTTTAACTGCAGACAGGCACGCAGCCCTGGGCCAAAGCGCACCTTCATAGCCGTCCTGATTCAGGTCCCCCAGGCTGGTGACGGTCAGGCCAAACATGGAGTCAGGGGCTCCATTCAGCCGGATGGGCTTCGCCATGTCCCAGAGGCCGAACGGGTTCAGGTACACGTACACCGCCCCCCCGATCTCCGCCTTGCGGTCAAAGAAGTTGGGAGCTCCGACGACCAGATCTGTCCATCTGAATGAAAGAAAAGAAGGGAGATAAAGAAAGAGAAGAACAAAAGAAAATGGCGCCCATGTTGACGTCACAGCCTACAGACTACATCTTTCAGGAATCGATGGCAATTGAGAAGATGGGAGAGCTAACAATTAAAACTGCAGCTCAAATAGCGGCAGAACATACATGTGGAATGTTATATGTTCTCATATGGAACATATACCATTTAGTCAGTGGCTCCCAAACTGCTGATGTGGGTGGGGATGAGATGGGCCTTTGCATATATTGCATGCAGTATATGTGAAGACACTTTTACAGTTATATTCACAGCAATAAAATTCATAGGTGTGGTTTTTATGTGAATAAGCAGGTGTGTTGACTCATTTAAGAGAAAATTGCAGTAAATACCACTTTATCTGCACATATACACATGCAGTTATGTGAGAGGGAATTTAACCCTCATCGACTTCTAGCAGTGGAGAAATTATGTGACTCATAACACAAAAATTTTATCGGAATCATTACGCCCCAGGCCAGGCCTCATTAAGTGTGCGGCTTGCTGCACTCCACGCGGGAAGTGGGGTCCTACGCGCAGGCGGATAGGGGGGACTCACCCGTCGTTGTTGAGGTCGGCGGTGGCAACGGAGTAGCCGAAGGAAGAGGCCAGCTCCTCCCCCCACAGGATGTGCTGGGGGACCAGGCGGTACACGTTGTCCTTCCGCAGCAGCACCACCGCGCCCCTGTGGTTGGCCCGCGGCGCCCCCGCCACGAACGTCAGCTCCGCCCGGCTCGTCACCGCCATGGCAGAGTCCACCGAGAACCCTGCGTCGGGAGGGGGCAGAGGGGCGTGGTCACGGACCCGGGGCCGGAGAGAGGGCGGAGTCTCACTGCCCCTCACATGCCACCGCTGTGAGCTTCTGAGCGCGCTCGCGCGGACATTAGCTTCTGAGCGCGCTCGCGCGGACATTAGCTTCTGAGCGCTCGCTCGGACATTAGCTTCTGAGCGCTCGCGCGGACATTAGCTTCTGAGCGCGCTCGCGCGGACATTAGCTTCTGAGCGCTCGCTCGGACATTAGCTTCTGAGCGCTCGCTCGGACATTAGCTTCTGAGCGCGCTCGCGCGGACATTAGCTTCTGAGCGCGCTCGCGCGGACATTAGCTTCTGAGCGCGCTCGCGCGGACATTAGCTTCTGAGCGCGCTCGCGCGGACATTAGCTTCTGAGCGCACTCACACTCACGTGGAGATTAGCTACTGAGCACGCTCACACTCACGCGGAGATTAGCTACTGAGCACGCTCACACTCACGTGGAGATTAGCTACTGAGCACGCTCACACTCACGTGGAGATTAGCTTCTGAGCGCGCTCACACTCGTGCGGAGATTAGCTTCTGAGCGTGCTCACACTCACGCGGAGATTAGCTACTGAGCACGCTCACACTCACGCGGAGATTAGCTACTGAGCACGCTCACACTCACGTGGAGATTAGCTTCTGAGCGCGCTCACACTCACGTGGAGATTAGCTACTGAGCACGCTCACGCAGAGATTAGCTACTGAGCATGCTCACACTCACGTGGAGATTAGCTACTGAGCACGCTCACGCAGAGATTAGCTACTGAGCATGCTCACACTCACGTGGAGATTAGTTTATGAGCGCGCTCCTGCTCACACGTAAATTAGCTTCTGAGCGTACATATTAACATAGAGAAGACTGCGATGAGCACTGTTTCAAACGTGGATGGCAGTGTAGCATAATGGGTAGCACACAGGTTTGATTCCCAGGTAGGACACTGCTGTTGTACTCTTGAGCAAGGCACTTAGCTTGTATTGCTTCAGTGTATATCCAGCTGTATAAATGGGCACTACGTAAAACAGAATAAAAGTTGTGTAAGTCGCTCTGGATAAGAGTGTCTGCTAAATGTCAGTAATGTGAATGCATGTATTTCATATGTAATTCCTGATGCTCTCCAGCTTTTTATACAGTCTCTACCTCTGCAAAGAAATCTATGGCCCTGCCATTTGGTATGAAGATTAATTTATTTATGAGGTTTTTTGTAAAAAGAAAGAAATATTGTGCACTGCTTGCTGTGACTCGTGTTGGAGAGAATATGTTGACTGATCTTACAAATGTTTCATTTTGTTTCAGATAATTTTCTGTAAATAAAATCTCTAAAGTGAAGTTTTACACCGATTACAAAATTTAGCAATGTGTTGGGCCATTATCAGCACTGAAATGCACTGAAATTTCTCAGGAAAAGAATTTGGAGGCATGCAGGTCTAATTGCTAAGAATTAGCAACATTTTTGCTACCTTATATATTCATTCTGAATGACAGAGAAATCACCATAAAGATACTCTTAAAACACATGGTTACCTTCTATGACAGTTGGCCAATTGCAATTCAAATGAAAAAACACTAGATGGCAATGCATCATACAAAGTCTTTCCCCTGAATAGACCTTAAACCAGGGCTGTCCATCCCTGTTCCTGGAGATCTACCATCCTGTAGGTTTCCACCCCAACCTTAGCAAAGCACAACTCATTCAACAGCTAGAGATCTGATTGAGCTGCTAATCAGTAGAATCAGGTGTGCCATATTAGCGTTGAAATGAGAGCCTAGAGGATGGCAGATCTCCAGGGACAGAGTTGGCTAGCCCTACCTTAAACCCTCATAACTGAATGCGCTGTTCAGGTCGAGGTTTGGCTAAGCTCACACTTTAAAGCACAGTTAGCTTTTATATCGCTGGATATTTGCTGGGGTATCTTACTCTTGGGCACAACAGCAATTCCTCACCAAGGAATTAAACTTCAGCTTTATGGAGTTAAAGGCCTGAGGTTTTTTTTTTTTTTTTTAACTGCTGTTCCCACTGCAGTTAAATCAGTCCAAGGTCACTCTGATCCATACAGTATGTGCTATTGCTAGGGCTGGGTCTGTTCTCTTCACTTCAGCCAGTTCAGGAAATGGATGGATACATGACCATCATGTTCTTCTGGGGGCAAATGTAATTAATTACTAAGCGGAACTGGCTCCAGCCCTGGGATTTCACCAGTCGCCTGTGTGGATTGTGTGTGTGTGGGTGTGACCATTGGCATGTGGGCGGGGTTGTGTAAAAATGGGCGGAGCTGCAGGTGATGGAATGCTGGGGTGCATGTGTGATTTTCTGTGGCCGCATTCCAGCTAGCTGTGGGAATAATGCATTTTATTAGTGAGTTTTTTTGGGGGGTGGGGGCAGTGAGAGAGAAAAAAAACAGGCAAATTACAGAACATTCAACAGTGATATTACCAAACATGCATATGGGGGGTGATGATGGGGGGGGCTTTAAGGTCAACATGCTGAAGCCGCTTACAGACAACCAGCCAGACAGACAGACAGACAGACGGACGGATAGACAATCACTGAGTGATCCCAGGGTGGCAGTAATGGAATGCAAGACATTCTCCAAAAGTATAAAACTTGAGTAAAACCTTCCACAAGTGAATCTGAACCATGTTCATGCAAAGCAGTTATACTCTGGATTGCATGTCTGTTTAATAGGTTATATTTGGCTAATGTTGAAGTAATTGTTCTGCTGTTTATTTGTTTTAACATGAGAATATATCTAAAACAAAAAATAAATAAAAAATAAGCCTACTTGAACCCATAAAACCGATTGAAAGAAAGATTTAACTGTTTGCATACACAGTACACCCAGACACAAATAGTGCTGTATATGTGCACTATATACTGTGTATATGCACTACTGCCTTAGGATAGGAAATGGAACTTCTAATTGCTTCGAACCCCACTGTGCACTGTCTAATCCCTTTATTCTGACTGGTAGCTTAAATCTCTTCATACACTAATTACTCCCAGTTATGTTAACACTACACAGCTATTCTTACTGGCAGTAGAAGAAAAAAAACATGAAAAGACAGAAAAAATAATTATATTTAATAAAGTGTATGTTTTACCTACAGTGTAAATTAAGCAGTAAATTAAGTTCTTTCGTTCAGCATTAGTGAAGGTCTGATGGCTGTGGCAACTGCAGCAGAATGGAGCTGTTTTCTCATATTTACTGTTTAAGGGATCACTGGTTTTGAATTTTATGGCTGCAGGATAAACCTGTAAGCCGGATAAAACTAGAGCGATTCTGGGAGCCGTTTTCTATAAACTACCGCTGAAGTCAAGAGATTTGACCATCTGGTCCTAATTTGCAAATGAATGCCCTTTAGTAGTTTAGTTGTTAGAAATTACAACATGAATATTAGATTCTGCACTGCTCATAAAACCATTTTCAGGCTCTTACTGTTTAAGTGTTACAACTATTGTGCATTTCTGGTTTCCTTCAGTGAAACAATAACGCTGCATTACCCAACTCAGTAAACTGCGATTTATGACTACTGCTTTCCTTGGACTTAATGGAGGCAGTTTAACTCCTGTTCCACTTCATTGTGTGGAGTGCAGGCTTTTCGAAGCCTGACTCCCTACAGTGGGGCTGGGTTACCCCCCCTTCCACAACCTTAAGAGCAACGAGCCGTTAATCATCCTTAATTAAATGCTCGTAGACTTTTACTGTCTTGAGGGATTCTTTACATGATTAAGTCACATTATGTCAGAAGTAGCTGAGCATGCCATGATGAATATCCTCGGACTGTTAGCCTGTCAGGCAAACTAATGTTTTCATTTCCTGTAATTTTCTAGATGACACAATTCCTTTTGAAAGGAGTTGCCTTTTAATTCACTGAACTCTTCAGAGTCACAGGGAAAGTTAGTTCAGTCCTAATTGCTGAATGTGTGGACATAATTGAACAAATGAAATACACCACACATGCATTGTGTTAAGATTCATTTTCAAAAAAATTCTGAAAGACCTGAATCACCTGTTACACATACCAGTGCATACAGGGGTCCCCTAGTACTGGGTTTGATAACCTCTGATCTAATCAGTACTGTAAGTTAAATTTAACTTTTTTTTTTTTTTGAAATCACTTAATGGAATGATGCTTATAATAGGGCTGAAACTACGATCACATCCGTCCTGGAGAGGATCATGTTTCTCCCACATAAAACATTTATTAAATCAGGGGGTTCTTTTCTCTTTGTGCTGTTTAAGTTCCAAAACTTTCCTGTAGGACCTATCACAGGTGTAAAATTTCTGTAGCTGCAGGTTTAACTCCAGTACTGGAGAGCCGCAGTGTCTGCAGGTTTAACTCCAGTCCTGGAGGGCCGCAGTGTCTGCAGGTTTAACTCCAGTCCTGGAGGGCCACAGTGTCTGAGGGTTTTCATGGTTTATTTTTTGATTGTGATTTTTGGAAACAATGTGTGGTGTTCAATAACCAAAGAGCCAAAACACAGTAAAAACCCACAGAAAGTATAGCAATCGTGAAGTTTGATACCCTTGATTTATATCATAACTATAAATGCATTACTTCAACTGAAAAAAACACCTTAGTGATGATGATGAGCTTAGATGGCATTGCTCTGTATTTCAGCATGACCCGATGATGTCATACTACACAGTCTGTGCATAATACAGGCATGCGTGTGCTAGTCATGTGACTGAGGGGTTTATTAGGGGCATGCCAGCTAGTGGTGGCTGTGAGGTTGTGATGTTGAAAAGCTGGGTGGGTGGAGGAGAGAGAGTCAACAATCTGCATAGAGAGAATTCAAAGCAAAGCAAAAACCACTGTCCAACAAACTGAAAGGTTATTGGTTGTCATACAACAAACAGGAAGGTTATTGGTTATTATATAGCAGACTGAAAGGTTATTTGTTAATATAAGAGAGTTTATACTGATGATACTGCGACCTCTATGACTTAAGACAAAGGAAGTTGAGTTCACCCCGCATTTAAAATTCACAGATTTAAGAAGCTAATCATTCACGGTAATAAAAAAGATTTATTCCTCTAATAATATATAAACCTAAATCACTCCGGACTAATGCAGCAATGCAGAGCCCTAGTTATGGCTTCCCTAAGGGGCCTGACCGCACCCTCCCTCCTCTCTCATATTAAGGGGCCTGACCGTACCCTCTCTCCTCTCTCATATTAAGGGGCCTGACCGTACCCTCTCTCCTCTCTCATATTAAGGGGCCTGACCGTACCCTCCCTCCTCTCTCATATTAAGGGGCCTGACCGTACCCTCTCTCCTCTCTCATATTAAGGGGCCTGACCGTACCCTCCCTCCTCTCTCATATTAAGGGGCCTGACCGTACCCTCCCTCCTCTCTCATATTAAGGGGCCTGACCGCACCCTCCCTCCTCTCTCATATTAAGGGGCCTGACCGCACCCTCCCTCCTCTCTCATATTAAGGGGCCTGACCGTACCCTCCCTCCTCTCTCATATTAAGGGGTCTGATCGTACGGTCTCTCCTCTCTCATATTAAGGGGCCTGACCGTACCTCCCTCCTCTCTCATATTAAGGGTCAGATGCATTCATCAGGAGTTTTACCACAGATTCTATTAACTCACAACAGCTTCTGAAACTTCAAAGTACAGTACTCAGGCAAAAGACATTCAACAATGGCCGCTCCCCAGGAACTATTGGTATCAACCAGAACCTTGTGTAGGTGGGAAGCCAAGAGGACAGAAGGAACCCAGAAGCTGAGCATCTGGGGCTCTATAGAATCTGTGGTTTTTACCACGTGCCCCACCCTCCCAGGCATTAGCAGGCAGCTACGTTAGTCCAGTCCTTACAAACCACCACCAAGGAACACCGGACAGCCATACGGATGTAACACAGACATGCAGACGCTATTCTGGCAGAACCGACACCAACACAGACTACTGCTCCACTACTGACAGCAGCACAGACGCCTACTTCCAAACAGCCAGAGAGACAGGCCACTCAGCACCACTACATCACACCAAAACCACTGTCCTCAGCTTATCTGGGGTCCCGTACATATGAGAAGTACATTTCCAGCACTGGCACACTCCTTATAACCAAACTCATATCGTCCTAAGACCCAGCTATGCAGTGCTGTCCCTACAGGAATTGCCTCCACTGAGTTCAGTGTGAAATCACATCTAACAGTGTTAAATAAACTCTATCAGTGTTAAATAAACTCTAGCAGTGTATATATTCACCCAAAAGGGGAATGAACTTGATTAGACCTGTGGGGCATCAGTACACGTTTTGCTGTGTGATGGGCAGTGGTGCTGATATGTGTCTCTCTGTCATGGAGTAGTCCTCCTAAAGTTCTACACAAGTTCTACACAAACCCGACACAGCCTCGCAGACCCAACCTAGAGTAAGCGCGGGGGGGGGGGGGAGTTTGATGAGGGGGCGGGGGGGTTAATCTAACACTACAAAAAGGGCGATATCCCCGGTCAAACAACGCTTTCTTACGCCTACAAACCTAAGTAGCTATTCTGAGCTACGTCCTCAAAGATGGTGGGGCGGGCGGAGGGCTCCAGAGTTTTGTACACAAGCGCGTCCTCCACCGGGCTCGCCATGAACAAGAGCCCTGGGGGGCCCCACAGACGGAGGGAGAGAGGAGGGGTGTGGGGGGGAGGGAGTGAGGGAGGGACAGACAGAGAGAGAGAGAGAGAGAAGGGATGTGCAGGTGAGAAGAACGGTGCTGTTTTGTGACTTCAAGCCGCCATCGCAGTGCTCGCTACCAGGGAACCTTTTCAGAGGGACGAGAAGCAGGACGCCGGACGAAGGCCCCAAAAACAGCACCTGCGGGGAACGCCAAACCCTGCGTGGGGGTGGGGGGGCAGCTTGACCTTCAAGATTATGATTCTCGCTGTACCTCCAAGCCAGTGTGGCCATTTGCCTTTAAAAGGGAAAAGCTGAAATGCTCCACCCGGCTACATGAGAAATCTGCATTAGCGTGAGAAGCAGAGGGGCTATGAAGAGCCGTTAGCGCATTAGCGCTGGGCAGCGTGGAAAGAGAGGAGTTGGGCCAGGCAAAAGCACTGTGGGGCTGCAGCTAAACCCCAGATGTTTTGGGCAGCGGTGCGATTTGAGGCCGGTCCGCGCCACTTCTCGGCTCTCCCCCAGCCCCCTCTCTGGCGTGGGGCAGCAGGGCGCTGGGCAGGCCGTACCCAGGTAGCTGTGGTAGGGCACTGGGATCAGCTGGGCATTCTGCTCTTTCTCGTCCGCCACCTCATAGGGCCCCTCGTCATAGAAACCCAGATCCAGCAGTGACTGGTTAAGGAGCTGCACGCGCAGCTCTCCTGGAATGAACAAAAGTGAGAGGCACAGCAACACACACACACACACACACTCACACACACACACACACACACTCTCACACACACACACACACACACACACATACACTCACACACACTCACACACACACACATACACACACACACTCACATACACACACACACACTCACACACACACACACACACACACACACACACATACACTCACACACACACACACTCACACAGACACACACACACACACACAGACAAACACACACTCACACTCACACAGACACACAGACACACACACACACACACACACACTCACACAGACACACACACACACACAGACACACACACACACACACACACACACACACACTCACACACACGCACACACGCACACACACACACACTCACACACACATAGACACACACGCACACTCACACACACATAGACACACACACACTCACACACATGCACACAAACACACACACGCATGCACACACGTGCACACACAAACGCACACACACACACTCACAGACACACACACGCACACACAAATGCCAATCCGCTTTCACAAATTCACATAAACACAAGAACAGTCACAGAAACATATCAAATACACACACATGATTCATAATGGGACAGTGGCGTAAACACACACATAGTCTACGCACAAGGACACTGATACTCACCAGCAGGAAGCTCTGTTTAAACATAACTTTCACTGACCCCTGAGTTCAGCCTCACACACACACACACACACACACACACACACACAGTATGCACATACACTCACCAGCAGGAAACAGTGTTTAAATATATTTTTATAACACCCACATAAGCCTCTATCTCACATGAATCAACTGTGACTTTACAGCGGCACTTTTGTCGGAACCTGCATAAGCTTTCTGTATCCTTTCAATCTGAATAAACCTGTACAAGAAATTACCTTTAAGAAAATATCCCTGATGGAAATTCTGAATTGATTTCCTTTCACAATCGTTGTGATGAAATGCTTTGTTGGAAACTCTTCCAGCCACTTAATTTAGTTTAATTGATATTTTAGTCAGTAAATCAGCTGCATGACTTAGTTTACATTTTTCTCACAAGCCTGTGCTTGACATCACCATTAATCACTTTGCTACAGTTTCATTACATGATTGTATATTATTTAGGTCAATGACCTCTGCAGGAATGGTCATACTGCTAATGATGTTAGTTCGCTAATAATATGAAAATTCATCTGAATTTTCAAGTCAAATTTATTTTAGTTATTATTTTAATATTATGCAAGCATTATGAATAAATATCAGAACATTTTTGTTGACAGTAATCAGCAGAAATAGCTGCCAGTGCAATCAAAACCAGCTGTAAAACTTCTTGATCTTTACCCAAATCTTAACCAAATATGTATTTTAAACACGGGCAAAATTTTAATCCCTGAGAATTTTCACCATGTTATACACCAAAATGTACAATCAAATTAAAAAAGAATGTTGGCGAAAACAATAGTTCCTTTCAAAACTGTCAGTAACCTGTTAGAATTGTATTGTAAGGTATTGTAAATTGTATTGTAACAGTGACGTTTTTACAAATAATTATTTGACTCAGGTTGTTAGACTTCTGTAAAAAATAAAGTATCGAAATAAATGTAACCTTTTATAATATTTTATCAGATGTTACGGTCTATAAATGTACAGGTTCACACCCAGGTCCAGTGTGTATTGCTCAGCTATTGGCCGTTTGAACATTGTCAGTGACCTGCGGGGTGTGAAGGGTTAATCGCAGTATCTGCCCCCTGGTGGTGGCACACAGCCCCCGTTCTCCGGTCCTTACCCTTCCAGTTGTAGGTGCCAGGGGCGCCGAACAGGATGAAGTTGTTGTCGGGGGTGAAGCTGGCGGCCATGCCCTGCTGGCAGAAGCCGAACTGCTCGTGCCCCTGCGGCCGGCCCTCGCAGAACTTCCACTCGCCCCCGTCCAGGTCGTCCCGCTCCGTCAGGTCCTCGCTCAGCACGTAGCAGCGCCCGATCGGGTCGCGCGTCTCCGACGGCTGGTGGACGCGCTGCCGGATCTCGTACAGGTGGGCGCACGTCTGCGGGAGACCGGGAGACGCAACTGAGCACCGAGCCGCCGTGCTAACGAGAGACCGGGAGACGCAACTGAGCACCGACCCGCCATGCTAACGAGAGACCCGGAGACGCTACTGAGCACCGAGCCGCCGTGCTAACGAGAGACCCGGAGACGCTACTGAGCACCGAGCCGCCGTGCTAACGAGAGACCGGAAGACGCTACTGAGCACCGAGCCGCCATGCTAACGAGAGACCGGGAGATCACTGAGCACCAAGCCGCCGTGCTAACGAGAGACCGGGAGACGCAACTGAGCACCGACCCGCCATGCTAACGAGAGACCGGGAGACGCTACTGAGCACCGAGCCGCCATGCTAACGAGAGACCGGGAGATCACTGAGCACCAAGCCGCCGTGCTAACGAGAGACCGGGAGACGCAACTGAGCACCGACCCGCCATGCTAACGAGAGACCCGGAGACGCTACTGAGCACCGAGCCGCCATGCTAACGAGAGACCGGGAGACGCAACTGACTGCAGTATTCTGATATATCAGAAGCAGTATCATGACTCTAGCTGCAGTATTCTGATATATCAGAAGCAGTATCATGACTCTAGCTGCAGTATTCTGATATATCAGCAGCAGTATCATTACATTACATTACAGGCATTTAGCAGACGCTCTTATCCAGAGCGACTTACACAACTTTTTACATAGCATTTTACATTGTATCCATTTATACAGCTGGATATATACTGAAGCAATGCAGGTTAAGTACCTTGCTCAAGGGTACAACGGCAGTATCCTTACCCGGGAATCAAACCTGCGACCTTTCGGTTACAAGCCCAGTTCCTTACCCACTGTGCTACACTCCGTCCTGATACTCATGACTCTAGCTGCAGTATTCTGATATATCAGCAGCAGTATCATGACTCTAGCTGCAGTATTCTGATATATCAGCAGCAGTATCATGACTCTAGCTGCAGTATTCTGATATACCTGCAGCAGTATCATGACTCTAGCTGCAGTATTCTGATATACCTGCAGCCGTGTCAGTATTCTAGCTACAGTTTTCTGACGTATGTGCAGCAGTATCAGGATTCTAACTGCAGCATTCTGATATACCTGCAGCTGTATAACTATTCTGGATGGAAGTCCTGCTGGTGAAGAATAACAGTCGTGTAAACAAGATGTGATCAATGTGGCTACTCCGTTCTCACAATCTGCAACAGACAGGTATGACTGGAGATATACTCCATAAAGAGAGAAATAGTTATTTGCTTTTAAAGGAAAGCGGACAGTGCATCCTCCTTGTGCGTGTTTTCACCTTAATCAGACGGGGAAAGCAGAGAGGGTCACAGAGAGAGGTGGGCCCACAGTACAGGGGTTTGTATCTGAGTCCCTAAATGATGTATTTTCTGTGTATGTTTTTTAAGGTGTGCCTCAAATGAGAAGCTAGTATAGAATCGATTACTTCTCCCAGGTTCGTGGAGGATCATGTAGAAACAAATTCAAAGAGGCCCAAGGTCAGAGGCCTGTGCCACACCCTGTGTTACTGAGATTTACAGTTACCAAGGATGACAAACTCCTCTCTATCTGTGAGATAAGACCTTAACTGCTGTAATACATTGCCTGAAAACCCAAAGGACAGCTTCCGTTCTACTGAGGGGGATGTTGTGGTTGTCAGTATCTGATGCAGTGCTCGTGTGCAGTAATAGGATGATGTGTACGAACCCAGCATTAGCGGCACTCTTTAGATCATGTGTCACACTCTCCAGAGTGGCCTCAGTGCTGTGATTAAACTGAAAGGGCTCAGGCAAGCCATTAGAGAACAGACAGTTCTGATTATATTTACGGTGTGCATCACACAGACACTGATCAAGGGCCAGAGCTGAAGTCTTCTATTTTCTGTTACCTGCACCAGACGGACCTTGAATATAAGCCTCAGGTCCCTGACGCTTGTTGGACTGAAATAATACGGATACATTCCAGAATGCAGGTGAGGCAGGATGAGGACACACTCACCACAACTTTCCCTCCAATTCCCTGGCTCTTTACAGTCACCCCGAGCCACTGGTTGTCTTTGCTCTCTCGGTCAGTCTTTACTGTGGACAAAAGGACGGAATTTCAGCATCCAGCAACCAGTTCATTGCTGTGAAAATCACATTCTGTCCACATTCGGTATTTGCTCTCAAATGCTCTGTTATTCTGTTTTGATGGTCAGCTGTGCACTCTTTTATGATGCTCAGCTGCAATGTGTTGTGTGTCTTAAGATGCACAGCTGTGAATTCCATTAAGAAGCTCAGCTGTGCTCTGTGTTATGTTCTATGGTACGCAGGTGTGTCCTGTGTAATAAAGATCAGCTGTCCTGTATATCGGTATTATGAAACTCAGCTGTGTTCTGTGTTATATATCATGAAACTCAGCTGTGTTCTGTGTTATATATTATTATCTGGGCTGTGTTCTGTGTTATGATGCTCAGCTATGTTTTGTATTGTATTATAAAGCTCAGCACCATACTGTTATGATGCTCAGCTGTGATTGGTCCCTCACCGTCACCATCAATGTCCACCCGCTCACAGTCGTGCTCCTCAGCGCTGATTGGACAGCGGTACAGAGCCCCTGGACGAGTGAACCTCTGGGCCTTCCGCCCACGCGCTTGGGGCGCCCCCACCAGGATCCTGCAGGGAGAACACATACATGCACACACACATTTATTTATTTTATCCAAATGGATCAGCTCAACTTCCATCCTGAGATACTGAGATCTGCTTTTAATTTTTTCCAGTGGCATATGCTGACTCTGGCTGACCTCAGCTACACCCGTCGGGTTTAAAATGAAGCTTTAAACCAGGAACACCAACATGCTCTCCACCTAATGCTAATGCTACTCTGAGCCTCTCTGACAGACCCAGAGCAGCATTAGCGCTGGCTAGCGCTCTCCACCTGAGCCTCTCTGACAGACCCAGAGCAGCATTAGCGCTGGCTAGCGCTCTCCACCTGAGCCTCTCTGACAGACCCAGAGCAGCATTAGCGCTGGCTAGTGCTCTCCACCTGAGCCTCTCTGACAGACCCAGAGCAGCATCGCTGGCTAGTGCTCTCCACCTGAGCCTCTCTGACAGACCCAGAGCAGCATCGCTGGCTAGCGCTCTCCACCTGAGCCTCTCTGACAGACCCAGAGCAGCATTAGCGCTGGCTAGCGCTCTCCACCTGAGCCTCTCAGACAGACCCAGAGCAGCATTAGCGCTGGCTAGTGCTCTCCACCTGAGCAGCATTAGCGCTGGCTAGCGCTCTCCACCTGAGCAGCATTAGCGCTGGCTAGCGCTCTCCACCTGAGCAGCATTAGCGCTGGCTAGCGCTCTCCACCTGAGCAGCATTAGCGCTGGCTAGCGCTCTCCACCTGAGCAGCATTAGCGCTGGCTAGCGCTCTCCACCTGAGCAGCATTAGCATTAGCGCTGGCTAGTGCTCTCCACCTGAGCCTCTCTGACAGACGCACAGCAGGTCTATGTTCAGGGCAATGGCAGCTGATATTTTGGGTCCTGTCATTGGGCTCAGCCTTATTTGGGCCGGCTGGTCAAAGGGTCTATTTAAAAGCGGATCGCTGAGCCACATTCCAGCCTGCCATTCACAGATCAGCGAGGGGGGGGGGGGGGTGGAGTGGAGATAGCGGGAGAGAGGCAAAGGATGGAAAGAAACAGAGAGGGCAGCAGAGGAGAAAAGGAGAGAGGGAAAACAAGTGTGAGGGGAGAGATGTAAAAACTGCTTAAATTAGCGCCTCCACGTCTCCTATCGCCACCCCTGCTATAAATATTGGAGGGCTGGCGGGGTGAAAGAGGCCAGATGAGCAGAGCTGACAAATGAGGGGGGGTGAGGGGGGGGGGGGGTAGTGGTGGGAGGGGGGGTCTTAAGAGTGTCCTGGAATTAATCCACCACACGCCCCCCCCCCAGGACGTAGGCTGTACGTCATCGCGTTCCGACAGAGCGTGTGTGCAGAGAGCCCCCCCCCCCCCCCCCCCCCCCGCCAAGCCCCGTCCCCTCACAGACACACCGACAGCAGCTGCTGTGAGCTTATATTGTCTCCACCCCTCTGCCAACCAGGCCTGGAGTCAATAATTTAATGGAGGGGGGGGTGGCAGGAGACAGAACAGCTGTGCCCCCCACCCCTCCCCCATCCTTACCCCTCAATCCCACTGTTACTCCAGCCCCCCCCCCCCCCGCCCTTCCACCACCCAGGGACTTGGCTCACACTACGGCTGCCCCTCTTCTTACTCACCAGGCTGCTCCCTCATCCTGCTCTCCGTCTGACTGCGTCTACGAGCCACAGCATTACAGCCTCACTTCATGACTGTAGCTGCCGTAATGCGCGTGGTGATCATTTTAAATCAGCTTCTCTGCGTTTTATGCTTCTGTAAAGTTAGTTTAATAAATTATGACAGTGTCATACGTCATATGCTGTCATGACTGGTTAAGACAGGTCATGCTTGTGACCACGTTATGTAGGCTTTATAGCACACAGTTGAACAAAAGTGAACTAATGCAGTCACTCTGCACAGACTATTAAAACATACAGCGTTACGTTGAATTGTGCACACGGTGTTATTATGAGTGACAACATTAGCCATGCAGTGTCAGCTGTCATATAATTCTATTAATGAGGTGGGGCTATATTCTCCAGCATGGCGCAGTGATTATAAAATGAGCCAGGAACAGCCCATTAAAGAGAGGCGAGCTGCATGTGAAGCCCTTACGCAGGGGCTCAATTTGGTTTATGTTTGACCCCCATATGTGTGCACAGCGGGACAGGTGTGAGCATGTGTGTGAGCGCGTGTGTGTGGGGGGTCTGGTATTTAACGCAGCAAAGTGGGAGCGATGCTGGTGGGCGGACATTTGTAAAAAAGCAACGCAGCCAAAACATTCCGCCGAACGATTCTGACAAATGTCTAATGTGAGGAGACACTCACGCACTACGGGGGCAAAGTAATTCAGTGACTTTGGCTCTGAGCTAAGTACTTAAGCTGAAGTGGTTCAGTAAATGCCCAGTTTCATAAATGGATCATACATAAAATGCAATCTGTGTAAGTTGCTCTGGATAAAAGCATCTACAAAATGTTGTAATGTAATACACACACACACACACGCACACACACACACATGCAGACGCACACGCACACACACACGCACAACACACACACTCACACTTGCTTTAGCATTATGCGTTTTTATTTTCATGCTGGCTGGTGTTAGATTACAACCTCTGTGCGCTACTATGTACTCAGTCCACTGTGTGGTTTACCAGTGAACAGTGAGAATGCCGTGCTACTGTTCAGAATGCTGGGTGCCTGTTAAGCATGCTACGCTACTTCTCAGAATGTTGTGCGGCTGTTTGGAACGCTGTGCTACTGTTCAGAGCACTAAGTGACTGTTTGGAATGTTGTGTCACTGTCCGGAAGTGTCGGATAGTGCCACTGTTGAGGACGAT
Source organism: Anguilla anguilla (assembly GCF_013347855.1). NCBI lineage: Eukaryota > Metazoa > Chordata > Actinopteri > Anguilliformes > Anguillidae > Anguilla > Anguilla anguilla. The sequence goes on from NC_049213.1 coordinate 4,689,054, forward strand.
GTGTATTTAATGCTCTATATTTAAAATACTGTCTAGATAAACGTACAATTTGAAGAAAAAAAAATGTGCAGGCCAGTTATATGCTACTCACAAAAACCGACAATCATAAGAATTATTTTATTCAGCATATTGTTGAAAATGGGTGTTGCGTTTAAAGTTGGTATGAGTTTGTATATGCAATGTGTAGTCTTCGTTTATTCATGTTGACCGCAGAGTTGAAGAGGGAGTCATTAGAGGATTACTGCCATTTCAGCAGACACTCCTATCCAGAGGGGCTTGCACAACTTTAGCATGTTTTAAACAGAGTACCTCTGTACACAGCTGGATGTCGACTGAGGAAATGAAATGTTTCTGGCATAATGGCCTTGTCCTGCCTGGGAATCAAACCTGCAACCATTACTTCCCAGCACAGTTCCCTAACCACGACACCCCACTGCCGCTAGAGAAAGGGCAACGTTCATTCAGGTACGGGTTCAGATGCATCTATCTATCTCTGTCTGTCTCTGTCTCTCTCTCTCTCTCTCTCTCTCTTTCTCTCTCTCTCGCTCCTCCTCATCGCAAGCCCGTCTCCGTCCCTCGCCATCCCGTCTTCATCTCCGCTCTCCCTCCCTCTCTCTTTCTCCTCGGATGACTTCTCTCATCAGGCTCAAGAGCTCCAGACCTCTTAAGCTACTTCTGCATATATGAGACAGACCCATTGCATATATGAGACACTCACTGTATATATGGGTTAAAGTTTTCACTGGGCTTTATATGAGACAGACCCAAAATGGAAATGGAAATAAAACTTGTTCTAACATATTACAACAATTCATAATTTTATGGCCAGATATACAAATTATTTCTGCTTTCAGATATTGCATTATGCATTTTTTAAAATATGACGCTGTGAAATATATTCATCATAATGTAAAAAGTCAGCTTATTTGCAGTATATGCCATATATATTGCAATATATGGCGGTATGTACCCTTTCCCTAAGGTCTCTCGCTCGAGTTCACGCGGTGCTGAACCGCAGAAGCCTCGACAGCCGCACCTCATCCATTCCCTCAGGAGGAGCAGCAGCGCTAGCTAAAAGCACGAGAGACTGCGCTCAGCCTAATTAAATCACCAAAACCAGCCCATCTCTTAAGAGAGACCATCCCGACATCGAGCCAGATCCAAAAAGCAGGGTATCGAGCCGAAGGCTGGGAGGCAGGGAGTAAATCTTTCAGCGCTATTGATTGCTGAGACTTCAATGATGGGGTCAGAGCTGGGGGGGGGGGGGCGTCCTGGTAAGTGATATCCCACTAGCTTTCAGGAACATTCGACCCCCCTTCCTTTAACAGTAACGACGGTACAGGGTTTGGACTAAAAAGGAAACGTACTGTGCATTCCTGGAATTTTCTTTCTGTTATTTTCAACACATTCTTGCTTATGAATCTTCCATGAGTTTCCAATTCAAAAAAAGCCATAACTAGATTCACCAAAGGTGAGATCCTGTTAAAAGTTTAGTTTAGAAAGCATCAGATTTATTCAACATTAAAATGAATGACAATATCTAACATAGAGCACGACAGAAAGAAAATTCTTTTAAAGAAGAAAAAATAGCAGTTTATGACCTGAATCAAGCTGAAAACTACAGAAAGGCTGCCTGTAAGGTGTAGTAAACCCTTTTTGGTAAGATTTTCCATTTCCAATTTACCCCTGATAACAAAAACCTCCCAGACTTGGAATTTGATAACACAAAATATAAAATATCCTGGATTTTGACAGAAGTTTTTTGTGGGCATATTTCAGTCATGCAATGGCACCGCATGTCATGGTGTATGAAAACTAAAAACCTTACTATGTGCAAGTCTCCTTTGTTCATGTGAAACACGAACAGACAAAATATAAAATAGCCTGGATTTTGACAGAAGTCCTTTTTTGTGGGCATATTTCAGTCATGCAATGGCACCGCATGTCATGGTGTATGAAAACTAAAAACCCAACTACTTGCAAGTCTCCTTTGTTCACGTGAAACACGAACAGCGCCAGTGATCGAAGCCGAAAGCAGAAGTGGTCCTTTGTGTTCACCAGTCTACAGTCCACATTCAGGAGTGATGTCACAGTGATGTCACCGACCGCGTGAGTTTCGCCGGCAGTGCTCGTTAACCGCATGGTGACCTGCATTCGGTCGGCCGTTCACCAGTGTTTATTTTTCCAGTCTCCTGGTTTGTTTCTCAGTGTGTGTCTCAGTAATTTACCCACAGCAGGTGAAGGGTAGAGGCCATTTGGCATAAAAAGGAGACCTACATGGAATGAAGTCTTTCAGGACCGCCCCCCCCGGTTTCAAAACGATTCGAAACCATAATTCAGCCCAACCTTCCGGCTTCAGTCTCCCATCGGTCCCTTTCATCATTCTTTCTCTTTCTTGCGTCCTGCTGCTGCCATCTTACAAACACCATGAATAACTTGTATAAGACCACCGATATCCCAGAGGGCCTTTCCAGAGGCCAGAGTGCCTCGCCAACTAATTCCTGTTAGCCTGGGGCCTGTGAACCAGTGAAAAACACTTCAAATAGCCATTACTAACCATAACCCTAACTACAATCTCACAGCCTACAGCTGACACATTACTGACAAAGGGAGCAAAATGGCTGACCGTGAACAAGGCAAGCACCGCCCAAGCTTTGCCCGATTATCAGCTTTTTACAACGCAAGGACAACAACAGCTGAAATATCTGTGGTGTGACTCACTGGAGCCTTTATCCCGCTCAGCCTCTGGAATTCCCATCCCATTCTGGCCTGTCCCGAGCCGTCCGAGGAGGAGCAGGGACAGCTGGGACAGCACCCCCGGAACATGAAGCACCACCCCGGAACAGGGCGCTGGCCGAGAACCAGCCGACGATTTCCTCGCCGTCTTTATTTCCTAATCTATGGATGATAATGTGGAGTTTGTGACCTTGCCTCTTCCTGGTCTCCCACAGCAGAAGCCAAGAGCCCTGCTCCACTCAGGGTAGCAGCTGCAGCCTGAACTGAAAACCAGGACGGTGTTTTGTTTATCAGACTCACAAGCTGCAGACATACAGTGGTGCAAAGCATTTTTCTTCTGGGAAAACATATTAAAAACGGGTGTTTCATGTTTCTAAACCCTTTTGTTCCTTCACTTTTTCAAACCAGCGCCCAACGAATGAGGCCTTTCATTCGGGGAGTGCGGACAGCGGAGAAGGCCGCTGTAGGGGGAGGATGCTCTCCTGTGAAACCCCTGTCACAGCTCCATCGCCATTCCCTGAGCAATCAGGAGCTAAAGAGCCACCTCCAGGCACAGATGAGGCTACCCTCTCTCCAAGGACCTCAGCCTGCTAAACACACACATACACACTCACACACACACTCACACATACATGTATACACACACATACACACACACGCACACACATGTATACACACACATAAACACACACACACAGGCACACATGCACACACACACACACACTCACACACACACTCACACGTACACTCACATACATACACACACAGACACACACACACACGTCCCCCCCCCCCCCCTCTAGGTCCCAGAGGAGCCCTAGTCACTTTACTGAGGGTTTCAAAATCAAAGTGCCTAGTCGGTACCCAGTCCACACACAGACCCCCCACTACATTTACAGCTTAATTGCTGTGGAAAAATTGAGTTGGGCAGCTCAGGGGTCTTTTACATTCTAATCACGCTGGACCCCCTCCCCCATCAATCCTTCAGATACAGGCTCCCTTCTCAGTCTTTTCCATTCACCACACCACCCTCCTCCAACCTGTCATTTGCCCCACCGTGAACTAACGGACCGGTAAACTCTGTCCCCTGCACAGCAGCTATGTGGCGGTCTGGATAAAGACACATTCTTAAGACTTATATACCTGCACATAAGGAGGTATAAATACGGTAGGCTTCAGTCTGAGCACAGATATCAAAATGGTGTTTGGTGCCAAGGTCCAAGTCCTAGATCTATGATTGTCATTACTGAAGAAGAAAGTTACGTCACCTCTAAAAATACTCGCGGTCAACATTGCAAAAAGGGTTCCTGCCTCCAAATGGGAATTTCTGCTAAAACTGGACAGGAGGCCTGCACACCACAGCTAAATAAGATTAATGCACATGAACACATGAATGCAATATGATGTACTTTCAATGGGCCATAAGGCCCTAGGTTGTGTCTGTTCTATTGCAGGTTGATGTTTATAGGTGCTGCCGTGTAAGGTGGGAGGCAGCCTGATTTCAGGCGTGGCCTGAGGCCAAAACCAGCTCCCATTGGCTCACTTCTGGCCCTTGGGCCACGAAGAGAAAAAAGCAAACAAACAAAAACATACAGAACATAAATAAAATATTTTTAAAAACTATTGTCAGAGAATGTAAAAGACAATTCTTTACTTTGAGCTAGATGAATAACTTCCAATCACGTTATTAAAATGTGTCTGTTGTTCATAAACATAAATTCTACTTAAATGCCTATTACATTTATTTTATTTTATATAACATGTTTTGCCTGTGTAAACTTTTTTTTCCTGTACGTTGAATCTGGTACCCGCAAAATATTAGTTGAAGAGCAATGAACTGAGATATGATCAATGACAGGAACACACAGGGACAGGAATGCCCCCTTTCAGATTCACAGCGAGAAAACAGACATGGCAGTACGATAAGAAAGTCAACGCGCTTCATGATGGCTAAATAAAACAGGACTGGATGGGTGCTCAACAGCCAGGACAGTCAAACTAGAGTAAAAACTGACCCAGACACTTCACGGGGACCGGTCCAAAATAAGGAACAATGGAGCGCACTTTGCTCGGGGCAAAAGACACTGTTTTAATGAATCATTATGTGTATATATAATCAACATGCGCTCCAGTGTTCCTTATTTTGGGCCAGTCGGTTATCGGTAAGGAGTTTTTACCACAGTACTTTTCAGTTCATATCCTGCTGTAGGCAGTTTAGTTCTGGTTCAACAGAGCGCACAATATATTAATTGTGTGTGTGCGTGTGTGTGTGCATCATGTGCCTGTGTGTGTGTGCATGTGTGGGTGCATCATGTGCCTGTGTGTGTGTGTGTGCCTGTGTGTGCGTGTGTGTGTGTGTGTGTGTGTGTGTGAGTGTGTGTGTGTGAGTATGTGTGTGTGTGAGTGTGAGTGTGTGTGTGTGTGTGTGTGCGTATGAGAGTGTGTGGCGTGTGTGTGAGTGTGCGTTTGTGTGTGTGTGTGACTGTGAGTGTGTGAGTGTGTGCGTGTGAGCGTGTGTGAGTGTGTGTGTGTGTGTGCGTATGAGTGTGTGTGTGTGTGCGTGCGCGTATGAGAGTGTGTGTGTGTGCGTGTGTGATTGTGTGAGTGTGTGAGTGTGTGCGTGCGCTGGATGACGGGACTGAGCCCACCGCGCTGCGATTTACTGCACGCGCTCACGAAACCAGGAGCCCCCGTCAACCCGTCTCCCCCAGTAACGCAGTCTGCTTCCAGTAACATCCGACAGTTGTGATCCGTTATCGGATGGCGGTGCGGGTCGGTGCCAGCGGTAAATGAGCCTGCGTGTTTCTCTGCAGCCGGGGGCTCCTTGTGATTTATTAATCCCCCCCCCGGGGGAGAGCCCACCACATTCACACCAGGGCGCTAAAGCAGAACATACAGAGCGCAAGCAGCCGCCTGAGCAGCAAAGAAACACCACCCAGGATCTACGTTCAGTCAGAGCCGAGCCCCTTCACCCTCCTTCTTAGACCGTACACATCCACGGGCATGTCAGTTACTTACTGTAATACGGAATACAGACCATACACATCCACGGACATGTCAGTTACTGACTGTAATACAGAATACAGACCGTACACATCCACGGGCATGTCAGTTACTGACTGTAATACAGAATACAGACTGTACATACCCACGGACATGTCAGTTACTGACTATAATACGGAATACAGACCATACACATCCACGGGCATGTCAGTTACTGACTGTAATACAGAATACAGACCGTACATATCCACGGACATGTCAGTTACTTACTGTAATACAGAATACAGACCGTAAACATCCACTGACATGTCAGTTACTTGCTGTAATACGGAATACAGACCGTACACATCCACGGACATGTCAGTTACTTACTGTAATACAGAATACAGACTGTGCACATCCACGGACATGTCAGTTACTTACTGTAATACACAATACAGACCGTAAACATCCACAGCATAGTTCTGTGAGCTCAGCTGCATGTAACAGCTAGAGTCAGAATTACTCATAGGAAATGTTGTGTTTTTGGCCACAGACAGCCGTGAAGGCTCTGGTGAAAGGGAACGTTGGACTGCTTGGTGTGAGAGTAGCCGAGGGCTGCTCTGAGGGCCGCTCTGAGGGTGTTTCCGTGCCCTGTGAATGTGCGGATTGTTACTGCCCCCCACTGATGTCTGCGGGGCCATATTTATAAAGGCCGAGGCTCCACTGCCGTCAAGCTTTCATTCAGCGGAGGACATAAAAGAGGAAGAACGAGCAGGGAGAAGAAAAGGAACAAGCAGCTGCTTTCAGAGTATGCACTGCTGTGTGTGCGTGTGTGTGTGTGTGTGTGTGTGTGTGTGTGTGTGAGTGTGCGTGTGTGTGTATGAGTGTGCGTGTGAGTGTGTGCATATGTGTGTGTGTGAGTATGTAGGTGTGTGTGCGTGTGTGTGTGTGTGTGTGCGTGTGTGTGTGTGTGTGAGTGTGTGTGTGCGCATGTGTGTGTGTGTGTGTAGGTGTGTGTGCATGTGTGTGTGTGTGTGCACGCAGGCATGTGTGTGTGTGTGCGCGTGGGCACGTGTGTGTGTGTGTGTGTGCGCACTTGGGCGTGTATATGTGTGTGTGTTTACAAAGTGTAAAAAATAATTTGTTACTATTCTGTTCAGTTCTTTTCACTTATGCTTTACAATACAAGTACTTTTAATTAAATTGAATAGAGAGAGGAAGAGGAGAGAGAGAGAGGGAGGGGGAGATAGTGTGTATATGCATGTTAGAGAGAGGGAGAGCGAGAGAGAGGAGGGGGAGAGAGAGGGTGTGTGTGCATGAGAGAGGGGGTGGGGGAGATACTGTGTGTGTGCGTGAGAGAGGGAGAGAGACTGTGTGTGTGCGTGAGAGAGAGAGGGAGAGAGACTGTGTGTGCATGAGAGAGAGAGGGGTGGGGGAGATACTGTGTGTGTGCGTGAGAGAGAGAGAGAGAGAGAGAGAGAGAGAGAGAGAGGGACTGTGTGTGCATGAGAGAGAGAGGGGTGGGGGAGATACTGTGTGTGTGTGTGCGTGCGTGAGAGACAGAGAGAGAGAGGGAGTGTGTGTGTGTGCGCATAAGAGAGAGAGGGGTGGGGGAGATACTGTGTGTGTGTGTGCGTGCGTGAGAGAGAGAGAGAGAGAGGGAGTGTGTGTGTGTGCGCATAAGAGAGAGAGGGGTGGGGGAGATACTGTGTGTGTGTGTGCGTGCGTGAGAGAGAGAGAGAGAGAGAGAGAGGGAGTGTGTGTGTGTGCGCATAAGAGAGAGAGAGGGGTGGGGGAGATACTGTGTGTGTATGCGTGCGTGAGAGAGAGAGAGAGAGAGAGGGAGTGTGTGTGTGTGCGCATAAGAGAGAGAGAGGGGTGGGGGAGATACTGTGTGTGTGTGTGCGTGCGTGAGAGAGAGAGAGAGAGAGGGAGTGTGTGTGTGTGCGCATGAGAGAGAGGGGTGGGGGAGATACTGTGTGTGTGTGTGTGTGTGTGTGTGTGAGAGAGAGAGAGAGAGAGAGAGAGAGAGAGGGGCTGTGTGTGGCTCGCTGTGGGCTCCCTCTGATCCTTCACAAATAAATAAAGCCCAGGACTTTGCAACGGTAGATTCAGGACATTTATGAGCAGCACTGGAGAAAGGCCCGAGACTCTGTCGCTATGTGTGCGTCTGAAAGGAGGCCCGAGACTCTGTCGCTATGTGTGCGTCTGAAAGGAGGGGAGGGGGATCGTTCATTGATTTAAGGAGTGAAAAGGGGGCAGGGCCACCGCCAGCTCTTTAGGCCCTTTTCAGAAGGGGATTTCATTCGGCCATTCTAATGCAAATGTGCCCTCAGAGATTGTCCAACGCGTTTGGAATGTGTGAAGAAGTTGTACTGTGCCCTTTTCAAAACTTATTCAGAAGTGCCCAGAACTGGGATACTACTGTAAGACCTAAACTGTTTTCTTCTGAGAGAGAGAGAGAGAGAAGGAGAGCTACTGTTGTTGTTTTACGCAAGAATAAGAATTAGTTTGCGGCAATCTGGCCTCTTGCAATGCCCTCTGGGATACTGGAGGTCTTGTGCAAACAAGTTATTATTAGTTTATAGGATGGGAGGGATTGGGTGAGAAAGATATTATGGGAGATGTTGTTTGGTGTCAAGAGATGGGGTGGAGAGAGAGTGGGGGAGGAGGAGAGTGGGGGAGAGAGAGAGGAGGAAGTTTGAGAAAGGGAGGGATTGGGATATCATAACTAGAACATGGGGTGGAAATAAGTTATACTGGCAAATTGAATTCGTACTGCAGACTCATGGAAGCCAGAGGCTCTGTGTGCTGTTCACACTGGCCTGCTCTCTTTCTCCTCAGATGTTCCTCCTGTGTCTGATGTCCATTAAAACGTTCAGAATGTAGCATTCATACACGTGCTTCCATTTCATGGTTTGCAAATGCCATGCGTAACCATGTACATCTATGTGTGTGCATGCAAGTTCGTCCACGTGCATATAGAGAAATATATAGGGAGAGACGGTCTACCCTGTTTCAAATAACTGCTTTCTGCACAATGTGAGTAAACAGCCATTCCAGGTTTTCACTGTACCTGAGCTCTAAATTAAGACTGAGCCTTCATTGCATATTTTTCGGAATTTAGCAGCTTTATGGGTATGTGCTGCATATTCATTGTGAAAAGAGCGTGTTGTGGCTGGTGTGTTTGTGAAAGATACACATCTGGCCATCGGCATAAATTAGCAACACGGATTAGTATTCTAATTAGTATCCAACATAATTAGGATTAACTAGCCATTCAAATCCTGGTTTATAAGCTGCAATAATTACCAGACTGAAAATTTTAAATAGAAACAAACAGCTACCACATATACAAAATATTGTGAGAGAATGCCTCTAATTGTATTTCAAACACACCTCTTCAGACACAATAATCATTTCCTGGATTTACAGCAGGTTAACATAACACCAAAACAAGTATACCAAGACTGAAGCTGGTTTACACAACAGGATTCCATATATTAAGCATAACTGGAGATTACATTACGTTTATTTGGCAGACGCTTTTATCCAAAGTGACGTACAAAAAGTGCATTTCATGGTCATAGACAACTGCTAAACACAGGTTCAGTAAGGTACAATACTTATTTTGTACAGCTATTTCTAGCGAAGAACACAGTTTAGTTCACACAGTGAACACTATTCAAACCTAACCTCTGCAAAGCCAACTAGGCAGAAGAATAAGCTACAGTATTAGGACAAATACAAATTACCAAAAAGTGCTGGGATGGGGCAACATGTAACAAGTGTCATGAAAAAAAGGGGGGGGGGGATTTAGAGTGAAATATACAGCGTGGTGGTGGTTAGTCTAGGTATAGTCTGAAGAGATGAGTCTTCAGGCCACAGCTGAAGATGGGTAGTGAGGGGGAGGTTCGGAGAGGGACGGGGAGTTCGTTCCACCACTGGGGAGCTAGGGTGGAGAAACTCTGTGATCCCTTTGGGCGGGTGGGAGGGGTTACAAGGCGCATCGTGTGTGCACTGAGATCAGTGCAGATCATGTGACACAGGGATCGGTGGAGATCATGTGGATCAGTAGAGATCATGTGAGCTCAGGAATCAGTGGAGATCATGTAAGCTCAGGAATCAGTGGAGATCATGTCAGCTCAGGGATCAGTGGAGATCATGTCAGCTCAGGGATCAGTGGAGATCATGTGAGCAGAGCGATCAGTGGAGATCATGTGAGCTCAGGGATCAGTGGAGATCATGTGGATCAGTAGAGATCATGTGAGCACAGGGATCAGTGGAGATCATGTGGATCAGTAGAGATCATGTGAGCACAGGGATCGGTGGAGATCATGTGGATCAGTAGAGATCATGTGAGCACAGGGATCGGTGGAGATCATGTGGATCAGTAGAGATCATGTGAGCACAGGGATCAGTGGAGATCATGTGGATCAGTAGAGATCATGTGAGCTCAGGGATTAGAGGAGATCATGTGCTCTCAGGGATCCATGGAGGCTTTACAGTGACAATCAGTAAGATTCCCAGCACCACTCCCTCCAAGGTTAATACTGCCTGTCGGTTAGAAACCAAGCCAGTGAACACCAGATGCCTAAGCCGCAAGGTGAAGGTGTATACAGAAAAGAGAACGAAAGAGGAAAATTATCAACATAGTGTTAGAAGCTGTCTCATTTCTTTTAACATCCATTTAATGGCATCATTGAGGATTATCACTTCTAACCCAATGCTTAGCCAACCCAGAAAGGACAGAAATTCATCTGCATATGCGTTACCAGGCCAAGGAAATGTTTATGCAATAAAGAAACTGCATCGGGATTATGATTCTGCTTTAGGTTTGCTTCCATGACTGGGCTCCAGTTCTTCCTGTTTGTTCAGTCCATTCAGCAAATGAACTGCCCTTCAATCCATGAATTAGTAAAGCAAATGTTTTTGTGTTGGAGGATTTTTAAAAAAAGAACAAATGGCATTTAAACTTTATTTCTTGAAGTGACTGCACTGAAGTGGAATTGACCCAAACTCCCAATGGACCCCATTCAGTGTGCAGGAGCCGGTACGCCAAGCTGAGGGGTAGCGTGCCCCTTTCACGGACCTGGAAGGGCCCGACCTGGCACCCGGATCCTGGAGACAGCCGGAAATAGGCGGCATTCCCCAAACCCTGAGCCTGGAACCGGAGCCGGAGCCGAGGACGGATCCTATACATGAACCCCGCGCAACTCGATCCGCTACGGAGAGGCTCCGTGGAGAGGCTCGGGGACCGAGGGCATTTTAGGACCGCAGAAAACCACGGGCAACCCCGCGACAGGAAGGACAAGCTCTACGGACGAAGGAAGGACTTGGACCCGACGAGGCTGAAGAGCAGAGCTCATCTTCATCGGCAGGGACTAAGACTGCAGTCAACGGGAACCCAGACAGCTGATCTCCATGCGGAAACTGAGTCAGACACTGAAACATACGGGGGTACTAAATCCACACAATCTCCCCAGTGAATTAATCTATATACTGCAATCAAAATGGGGAGGGTGTAGGTTTCAAAACTTACACCCTCAAAAGAGTAAACAACCAACGCTACATATTAAACACATTCAGATGAAATACGCACAAAAGCACATTGCAAATAATGTCAGACTCTGACAAAAGCTGGGGACCTTCATCAATACAAAGAAGCTGCTTTTTTACAGCTCAGGCTTCTTGAAGTAGAAGACGGGTTACTGATTAATACCTGAGTCTGAAACATAAGCAGATGATTTGCAGATGGTTCATGCACACAGCATGCAAAGCAGCTTCTGTTAAAGCCAGTCTGAACTCTGTAATTCAGACTAAGAGCGTCAGATCTTTAGTAGGAAAGTCATACACAATGCTTAAAACGGCTTCAGAAAGGGCTCGTACATAGAGTGGGATAAAAGTGCTCATAAATTCTGGATGACAGGTATTTAAAAAGGAGACACGGTTTGCAATAACAAGCAGGATGTAAAAATAATTTATTTCCATGTGCTCAGCGATGCATTTAAATACATATGAGATACCACTGTGAGGTAATGCCATCTGAATAGGGTCAGTGCAACTTAACCCCTGCATGGCCAGAATCTCAGAATCTTCCCAGTCCTGTTCCTGGAGATTTACCGCCCTGTAGGTTTTCACTCGAACCCTTAAGTAAGCACACCTCATTTAACAGTTAGAGATCTCGTTGAGCCGCTAATGACTAGAATCAGCCAAACTGAAAACCTTCGGGATGGTAGATTTGCAGGAACAGGGTTGGGGAGCCCTGCCTGAGTCTGCCTGACTGTGGTGGTGTAACGGCAAATCCGGTCCCCCTTCTCCCCCATAACCGGCAGGAGGAATCGATGAAGCAGCTGTTTGAGTAATGGGCTTCTGAGGCAAGAGCAGCCGTCTTATTATCCACGACTAATGGTGATAGATCCATCTATCAAACGAATGAAGCTTCGCTTGGACTCAAAGCCCCAAAACAAGGAAAAATACCCTCAGAAACTACATCCGGATCAATCGAACACAAAGCACAGAGACTTCTGCTCTCCTTCGGCAAGAACACTAACAAAAGGAAACCTAAGTGCACTTCAGAGCCTGATTTATAGGCTGAATTTAATGCACAGCTGTGCTTAATGCTACATGTTTAGACACGGCTGCTGTGTTTGTTCTTGCCGTTGGTTCTCCCTTTGTCTGCTTGTGAGTGCTTATAATTTAGCCTAATGTGGCAGTTTGTATTTAAACTTCCCCCGCGCCAATGACCTCTGACCTGATCTCGATTGACAGCTGAACCAGCCCCGCCCCTATATTTCATGACTGTTTTATTAGTTTTGCATGTTTATTCTCACTAGCTTCGGGAATCATAACGACTGTGCCTTTGTTATTGATGGAGAGACCAAAATACAAGCAATAGCAAAAAATATATTTTAAATGATGTGGATCTGGAACAGAGCACAGGGCAGAACATCCATCCATCCATTCATCCATTATCTATACCCCCTTATTCCTCACGCGGGGTGCTGGAGCCTATCCCAGCATGCATTAGGCAAGAGGCAGGAATACCCCCTGGACAGGCCACCAATCTATCGCAGGGCACACACACCTTTCACTCACACACTCATACCTATGGGCAATTCAGAGTCTCCAATTGGTCTACCTCAGTGGTTCTCAGTGGGTCCTGGAGAACCACAGTGTATGCTGGTTGTCGTTCTGACACAAGGTGGCTTAGGTGCAACCACACTGGCCTTTTATAAATTATTATTCTATGAACAGTACAGTTTCATCTTATCCTGGTTTTATATAATTTTTATGCTCTGGTTATGCTTTAGCAATACAACCTTGGTTGTCCTGCCATGGTTGAAGCATGATTGAATTGAAACTGAAAGAGAGAAAGAAAAGACGACTTGATAGATGCTGTATGAGAGCGAGAGAGAGAGAGAGAGAGAGAGAGAGAGAGAGAGAGAAGTAGAAGAAGAAGAAGAGAGAGTTAAAGAGAGAGAGAAAAAAACAGAGGAAAGAGGGAGGGAAGGACAGAGAGAGAGGGAGGGAAGGACAGAGATGGAGAGAGTTTTATGTAAACAATGGCTTTGGAAATTCTGCAGATATGTGGTCATGCCAGTAAATCCAAGTTCATAGCTGCGCCTGTCCACTTCAAAACTGTGTGTTGCAGACCTAATGAACAGTCTTTCAAGCAATGTGTGGTCTTATATTGCTGAAACATTCTAATTTTCACCGAAACTCAGTGGTCAGCAACTTTTTAAAGTCAAAATTCTCAGAGAACTGCAGATCTCAGAAACGTATTTTCCAGAGACTTTTCTTGAAATATTTCAAATTTGTACTTGACTCAGGTCTAGCCATTACAGTCAGTGCAGTACAATTGATTCAAAATAACTACCGTAATTTCTCTCTGGAACAAAACTAAAGGAAGTAATATTGCCTTTCTCTCTATGCAGCAAACCCAGTGGCTCACATGACTATAAATAGCCACCGTTCTCTAAACCCTGGGGCCTGGCTTCTCACAGGTCTGTCAGAGCTGGAAGGCCGTTGCTCTGGCCGCAGGGTCAGCGCTAAGCGATGCGATCCCGCTGTCTTGCGCGCGCATAAATCTCGCAGGATGTCTGAGGCCCGTGGGAGGCGGATGTGTAAACGCCCTTCCTATTGACACGCCTGCTCCTTACCGCCAGCCGTCCAATGAGAGCACAGGGTTCATACGAGCCCAGCCTGGGATGAAATAGGCTCCTCACTGCTGGGCTTAACTCCAGCACACACCAGTGAACACACAGGAACATCACAGCTCAGCTCAGCTCAGCCCAGCAAAGGTCAGCTCAGCTCAGCCCAGCTCAGCTCCTCACTGCTGGGCTTAACTCCAGCACACACCAGTGAACACACAGGAACATCACAGCCCAGCTCAGCTCAGCCCTGCTCAGCTCAGCTCATCTCAGCTCCTCACTGCTGGGCTTAACTCCAGCACACACCAGTGAACACACAGGAACATCACAGCCCAGCTCAGCTCAGCCCTGCTCAGCTCAGCTCATCTCAGCTCCTCACTGCTGGGCTTAACTCCAGCAAACTCCAGCACACACCAGTAAACACACAGAAACATCACAGCTCAGCTCAGCTCAGCTCAGCTCCTCACTGCTGGGCTTAACTCCAGCACACACCAGTGAACACACAGGAACGGCTCAGCTCAGCTCGGCTCAGCTCAGCTCAGCTCAGCCCAGCCCAGGTCAGCTCAGCTCAGCTCAGCCCAACTCATCCTGTAGAACCACTGCCTCAGGGCTAGTTTTCACTCTCATTGTCCAGGTCAGAACATTGCTTGTCTGATTTTTCAATAAATGCACCAGAAGAGTTTAAAAACCCCATATTTTGCACAGTGAAATATTTCAACATCAAGCAGTGACCTCTCCCCCACTCCTTCTCTGGCTGGTTCCAACTGTAATTAGCACCATAATGTCAAATGAAAGCCAGTTCATCCCATTCTAATGGCTCTCACAGCATCAATCTGTAGTAACAGCCAATGATATTCAGCCTTCTCTCAAATGTGAATCAGGGTAAGCAAAGGTTAATCAAGGTCATGTGAACGTCTTTTCTTTTAAGTAATGATATCGCAGATGAGAATATGGCAAGCCAATCCAGTAGCTCAATTTTGTCCAGATAGGGTTGCTGAGAGTCCACGCTTTCATTTCAGCAAAGTAGTAACACATCTGATTCTACTAATCAACCCCTAGAGTCTTTGCTAAAGGGTCTTGATTAGTAGAATCAGGTGTGTAACTGCTTGGTTGAAACGAAAGCCTGCACCACACAGGCCCTCTATGGATAAGACTGCAGAGACTGTACCTTTATACCAGACACCCCCCTGTCCAGATTTTTACTGCCCCCCCTCTCCCCTCAAACACCTGCTTTTAACCTGTGTTAATTCTAATTTATGGCAGGTGTATTTATTTAATTAGTGGCATACAGTGGCTTACAACTTGTGGCATATAAATAGCAGTTTACTGTAAACCTAGCAAGTATAGTTCAGGATTAGTTTAAAACTGCAGGTATTTCACATCTGAAAACATTTGTACTCTCAACACACTTAAACAATAGATTGTTCAGTTCATGTTCTGATCTGCATAGTTGACATAGTTCTTTTTTTCATAAGAAAGCTTAGCCTCTATCAAGGATACAAGTTTACCTAGTAAAATATGACTTGCTTACAAACACACTTCAGCATAGTGCGCCAGTGACATTTCACTTTGCAATGCAACCCTTATAAGGACTAGATTACCAAGCTTCCCAAAATGCCTGGGTCTATGAGTTATCTCTGCTTGTGCCTGTGAGTGATCTCTGCTTGTGTGTGAGGGATCTCTGCTTGTGTCTGTGAGGGATCTCTGCTTGTGTCTGTGATTGATCTCTACTTGTGTCTGTGATTGATCTCTGCTTGTGTGTGTGATTGATCTCTGCTTGTGTCTGTGAGGGATCTCTGCTTGTGTCTGTGATTGATCTCTGCTTGTGTGTGTGATTGATCTCTGCTTGTGTCTGTGAGGGATCTCTGCTTGTGTCTGTGATTGATCTCTACTTGTGTCTGTGATTGATCTCTGCTTGTGTCTGTGATTGATCTCTGCTTGTGTCTGTGATTGATCTCTACTTGTGCCTGTGAGAGATCTCTGCTTGTGTCTGTGATTGATCTCTGCTTGTGTGTGAGGGATCTCTGCTTGTGTCTGTGAGGATCTCTACTTGTGTCTGTGATTGATCTCTGCTTGTGTCTGTGATTGATCTCTGCTTGTGTCTGTGAGTGATCTCTGCTTGTGTGTGTGATTGATCTCTGCTTGTGTGTGAGGGATCTCTGCTTGTGTCTGTGAGTGATCTCTACTTGTGTCTGTGAGTGATCTCTGCTTGTGTCTGTGAGTGATCTCTGCTTGTGTCTGTGAGTGATCTCTGCTTGTGTCTGTGAGGATCTCTGCTTGTGCCTGTGAGAGATTTCTGCTTGTGTCTGTGATTGATCTCTGCTTATGTCTGTGAGTTATATCTGCTTGTGAGCTGGTTTGAAACTGGTGACATTTAACGCAGTGCAGATTAAATCCAGTGCTCGGGAGGCCAGTGTGGCATGCCTGTTCTTCTCTTTTCCAGAACACGTCACATCCAAGCAGCATTCACCACAGAAGCAGAACAGCCACTTCCAAACAGTATTTACCACAGTAGCAGAAAACGTCACATCCAAGCAGCATTCGCCACCGTGGCAGAACACATCACATCTAAGCTCACATCCAAGCAGCATTCACCGCAGTAGCAGAACACATCACATCCAAGCTCACGTCCAAGCAGCATTCACCACAGTAGCAGAACACATCACATCCAAGCTCACATCCAAGCAGCATTCACCACAGTAGCAGAACACATCACATCCAAGCTCACATCCAAGCAGCATTCACTACAGTAGCAGAACACATCACATCCAAGCTCACGTCCAAGCAGCATTCACCCCAGTAGCAGAACACATCACATCCAAGCTCACGTCCAAGCAGCATTCACCCCAGTAGCACTACCCGCAGAAACCCCAGACTGCGCTCTTGCAGAGGGAGGAGCCCCTGGGTGCAGCAGGATCAGAGGGATCTGATCACCTCAGCCTGGCCTCGGGGACTCCATGACCGTGTCTCCCCTAAACAAACCTGTTTTGGCTGCTCTTCCAGTGTCATAACACTAAAAACATCTGAGGCTGACGCCAGAAAACATGTAAGGGAACCCTGCTTATACATTATACTGTCTTTTATCTCTCTCTCTCTCTCTCTCTCTCTCTCTCTCTCTCTCTCTCTATCTTCCTCTCTCTCTCTCTCTCTCTCTCTCTCTCTCTATCTTCCTCTCTCTCTCTCTCTCTCTCTCTCTCTTGATCTCTAAGACGGTTGGCAATACAAAAACCTTTGTAATATGCATATCATAAACTGGCAGGGGAGGTCAATAAATCTTTTGGAATTGGAGGGGGTGGGGGTTAGATGGGCGCACCTATCTCCCTCCCTCCTTCTCCCCCTCTGTTTTGTTCTCCTGTTTTTTCTCTCCCATACCAGACTAGTATCATTGTGAGTCATCTAACACCGCTTGGCCTGTACATTAATGCGTGATGCGTTGATTGTTTTTTTTTTCTCGTCTGTCTTAATGCACATCCCGTCCCTGAAATGGACGTAAAGATATTTAATTTTTGATTCAGTGCCAATGTAGAGAAAAATCCATCCTTCCTAGCCGCTAATGTGATTAATACATTTTTGGGCTTTTGTTTATTATTAGATAGAACAGTGTAGAGAGAGAGGAAGAATTAGGAGGGAGAGAGAGAGAGAGAGAGAGAGACGTGCGACAAAGGTCGGCGGTCAGACTCAAACCGCCAAGGTCGCGGCTCGCAACGAGCACGTGGAAAGCGTTCTATGGGCCGCTCCACTAGAGGCCCGCGATTAAAACGCTTCTGTTCATTTAGGCTTTGGCTGCGGGGCACGGAGAATAACACTGAGAGGCGAGGGAGGGGTGCAGTTTCAGCGACCGCGGGCATGTGGGCCCTTCCGGGGCTTTCCGTCCCGCGCCCTACCACTGTGCCCCCCCGCCCCCCCCCACACGGGTGAGGGTAAAACCGGGCGTCGGAGCGTGAGGTACGGGTGACCGCGCCGATCGGTGAGTCACGCGCGTGACTCAGTCCTTCCCGCTCGCCAGCCGCTGACGCTACCCCTCCGCTCAGCTGAGCGACGCACCCCGAAAACCCGGGGTGACCCGGTCTCAGAATGTGGGGCCTCAGCTGGGCCCCCCTGGTGAACTACGGCGAAATACGGCTCTGTTTCTGTGAAGAACAGGAGCGCACCCATAAAAGTCCCGGAATTAGTTTGCAGGCACAGATTCCCAGCTGTTCTTCACAACTGTTTACAAATGTCAGATGACTTGGGATAATGACTGAGAAAATTGTGATTACACACACACACATACACGCACACGCACACGCACACACACACACACACACACACAGATTATGAAGGTTAAAGCACACACAGAATCTGGTTAATGTATTGGTGGCTCATGGACTTGGCCCAGAAATGCACTCAGCTGTGGTCACTGCAAAAACAGTCAGTGTATTCTGCACAGTCACTAGCTAATAGCAAATAAGAGCATAATACAGGATAATAAACTCAACTACCCATGACATTAACACCCTTCAGAAACGAACGCCAGACCGTATCTGGACAGAGATGACCTCCTGTGACACAAGCACAGGCTTTCAAAGTAAGACCTGATCATTTATTAATGATCTGGAGCACTGTGGGAAGATGTGTGTTCTGGGAACGCAGGGATCAATCAATGGGTTTTACTGGCAGCAGCAGCACAGGAACAAAATGCTTCATTTACACTGTAGAGAAACACATGCACACATGCGCATATACACACACACATACATGCACACACACACTCACACACTCACACACAAACACACAAACGCACACACATGCACTCATACACGCACGCACACACACACGCACACATGCACACACACACTCACACACAAACATTCACACACGCACACACTCACACACTCACACACGCACACACTCACACACGCACACACTCATACACGCACACACACACACACACACGCACACACACACACACACTCACACACACACGCACACACACACACACACACACACACACACACACACACACACACAGCAGTCGCCTGCCAGAACAGGAATGCTCCAGCGCTCGGCGTTTTCGTCCCGCCCGCCGTCCTCTATCGGAAGGTGAAAACCCACCTCCCCGCTGCCTCGGCCCAGAAGCCCTCGCCCGCCCGCTCCGGACGCCCCCCCCCCCACCGCCGTAAATCAGGCGCCGTTAAACCCTGAGAGCCCCTCCTGGCACGCGCGGTGCATAACGCTAATGAAATGCCCGCGCGCTGCTCCGTCCGCTGCTCCGCGCGCTGCTCCGCGCGCTGCTCCGTCCGCTGCTCCGCGCGCTGCTTCGCCCTCTCAATCATCTCTCACGGAGCCACCTCAATGAGAAGGGGTCCCACGTACAATACGCTGACACAACTTTCCCATAAACCGCTCTGCATCTACGGAGCGCTTGCAACACACCCACGGCCTGTCTGTTTAGAGCTGCCATTGTCCGAACGGCGCAGCTAGGGACCTAAGCGTGAAATCCAATAGCGAGCCCAGGTTCACGGGGTTCCAGCCAACAGCTTTGTCAAAAATCGGTCGCTAGCATGGAGCATTAACTCTGTTGTGTCTTTCAGTTTGCACAATGTTCCAAAAACCTGCCACTGCAGTTTTAAACATGCTAAAAATAAAAGCAAGGTGCAGCATGGCACTCTGTCGGAGATGTGAAAGTTCAGAAGCTTGACATGTACAATCTGTGCATATACAGGCCTGTAAGTCTTTGCTCATGTATTACAGCACAGAGGCATATTTACATTGCATCGCACTATAATCACTAGGCTTTTATCCAGCGAGACGTACAGCAGAGAAGAACACCAGAGTTTCAGGAGCGCAGAAACGCGCGGTTCTGAGCCCAGGGTACAGGTTCGTTAAGGCAGGGGAATGCGTGGGGAGGGCGCGCATTCGGGAGAGCCGGGGGGGGCAGGGGTGTGGGGGGGTCATCCACTCACCAGCTGTGCGGCTCCGGGGTCAGCTGCCGGTGGAGCGCGACGGAGAGGCCGAAAAGGCTGCCCTCCTCTCCCGCCTTGCTCAGCGCCCCCGCCGTGTCCAGGTTGAACCCGGAGCCAGGCACGCAGAGCGCCAGGGCGACGCAGAGGGCCAGGAGCCGGCGGGACAGGGGGGGGGCGGCCCCGCCGCGCGCGGGACGGGGCCGCGGCGCCGTCTGCAGGTACATTCCCAGAGAAGGTTCCGGTAGGCGGGGGACCCGAGGGGTATTCCTGAGTGCGGCTCGAGGCGGTGCAGTGGAGAGTCCTCCGGGGGTCCTGTTTCCCTCTTCTTCTTCTTCTTCTTCTTCTTCTGTCTCTTCCTCAGATAAGGGTCCTATTCTTTACCCTCTCTCACTCTCTCTGACACGCGCTCCCTCTCCCTCCGTTTGCTCTTGTCAGTCTGAGCAGCCTGAGAAAAGCTGTGCTGTGTGTGAGCTGGCGCGCGCATAAGTGTGTGTGTGTGTGTGTGCGTGTGAGTCTGTGTGTGAGTGCCTCCCCCCTCTGAACCCTGCCTCTGTGACTGAGAGACAGAGGACAAGTGCTTTGAATAGCCCATACACCCCTCCCCTCCTCTCCCTCTCCCTCTCTCTCTCTCTCTCTCTCTCTCTCTCTCTCTCTCTCGCTCTCCCTCAGCTGACATCAACACTCAGGGGACTACTGCCAAAATACCAGCCAGCGTTGTCGGGATACTTGGAAGCTTTTGAAAAGGACTGGAGGGAGAGAGAAAAAAAAATAGAACATTTTTTTTTAACGGCTGAAAGAAAATGCTAACAGGTACAGGCATCAAGAGACACAAGAGAAAACAATAAATTAAATAAAAAAAGAAAGAAAGAAAGAAAGAAAGAAAAGGGAGTGAGAGATGCTGTATGAGTTTTTCTAGGCGTCTGAAATGAAGGTTCAGACACCTAGAAAAAGGGTTGAAGCCGTTTCCAGATCATGTTTGGTGACGTGGAGCAGACTATTATGAAGATCAGCGCCATAACGTGCACAGCGACCCATAAACCAGGGAGCACTGGACTGCCTTCCCCGACTTCTGTAGCAGACAGAGAGGAGAAAGTGCCAGAACAGACAAAGAAAGAGAGGTTCAAAGGGATTAAAGTAAGAGTATAATGAAGTAAGAGTATAATGAAGACACAGAGCCATGATATGAAAGCAGATTGTGCACGGGAACATAATTAAAGGGACGTGCAGATGAAGATCATTGGACACAGTTGAAAATGTGGCACTGTGCAAAGACAGGACTGAGTCTATGCTTAGTGGGAGCACACGGATTCTGTCTGATCCCACCCTCCATGAGGTTCCGCTGGGGGGAGACTGAAAGCGCAGAACATCACACCCAGTTTAAGAGCAACCAGCCACAGCAGGACAGTCAGATCCTGCGGACTGTGTCCATACTGCACTGCACTTAGCCTGTAACACACACATTCATTCACACACACACACACACACACACACACACACGCATACTCTCACACACACACGCACACGCACACGCACACGCACATGCACATGCACATGCTCATGCACGTGCACACACACACACACACACACATGCTTCACATTGTGGGAAAGTTGGGAAGCAGCTGATCTGACTGGCTGATTTCTCCCCTCTGTTTCCCTGTGCAGCTGTCACGCAGAGCCCACCCACCCACCCCCACCTCCAACTGCACTCCCCCTACCTACATCCTCCCTACCCCCACCCCCACCCACTAACTGCACTCCCCCTACCTACACCCTCCCTACCCCCACCCCTACACCCCCACCTCCAACTACACTCCCCCTACCTACACCCTCCCTACCCCCACCCCCACCCACTAACTGCACTCCCCCTACCTACACCCTCCCTACCCCCACCCCTACACCCCCATCTCCAACTACACTCCCCCTACCTACACCCTCCCTACCCCCACCCCACCTCTAACTACTCCTCCTACCTACACCCTCCCTACCCCCACCCACCCACCCCCACCTCCAACTACACTCCCCCTACCTACACCCTCCCTACCCCCACCCCTACACCCCCACCTCCAACTACACTCCCCCTACCTACACCCTCCCTAACCCCACCCCTACACCCCCACCTCCAACTACACTCCCCCTACCTACACCCTCCCTACCCCCACCCCCACCCCCACCTCCAACTACACTCCCCCTACCTACACCCTCCCTACCCCCACCTTCAACTACACTCCCCCTACCTACACCCTCCCTACCCCCACCCCCACCCACTAACTGCACTCCCCCTACCTACACCCTCCCTACCCCCACCCCCACCCACTAACTGCACTCCCCCTACCTACACCCTCCCTACCTCCACCCCCACCCACTAACTGCACTCCCCCTACCTACACCCTCCCTACCCACACCCCTACCCACTAACTGCACTCCCCCTACCTACACCCTCCCTACCCCCACCCCCACCCACTAACTGCACTCCCCCTACCTACACCCTCCCTACCTCCACCCCCACCCACTAACTGCACTCCCCCTACCTACACCCTCCCTACCCACACCCCCACCCACTAACTGCACTCCCCCTACCTACACCCTCCCTACCCCCACCCCTACCTCACACTACACTTCCCCTACCTACACCCTCCATTCCCACACCCCCACCCACTAACTGCACTCCCCCTACCTACACCCTCCCTACCCCCACCCCCACCCACTAACTGCACTCCCCCTACCTACACCCTCCCTACCCCCACCCCCACCCACTAACTACACTTCCCCTACCTACACCCTCCCTACCCCCACCTCTACACCCCCACCTCCAACTACACTCCCCCTACCTACACCCTCCCTACCCCCACCCACTAACTGCACTCCCCCTACCTACACCCTCCCTACCCCCACCCCCACCCACTAACTGCACTCCCCCTACCTACACCCTCCCTACCCATACCCCCACCCACTAACTGCACTCCCCCTACCTACACCCTCCCTACCCCCACCCCCACCCACTAACTGCACTCCCCCTACCTACACCCTCCCTACCCCCACCCCCACCCCCACCTCCAACTACACTTCCCCTACCTACACCCTCCCTACCCCCACCTCTACACCCCCACCTCCAACTACACTTCCCCTACCTACACCCTCCCTACCCCCACCCCCACCCACTAACTGCACTCCCCTTACCTACACCGTCCCTACCCCCACCCCCACCTCCAACTACACTCCGCCTACCTACACCCTCCCTACCCAAACCCCCACCTCTAACTACACTCCCCCTACCTACACCCTCCCTACCCCCACCCCTACCTCTAATTACACTCCCTCTACCTACACCCTCCTTACCTACATCCCCACTTCCAACTACACTCCCCCTACCTACACCCTCCTTACCTACAGCCCCACCTCCAACTACACTCCCCCTACCTACACCCTCCCTACCCCCACCCCACCTCACACTACACTCCCCCTACCTACACTCCCTCCTCCAACTACACTCCCCCTACCTACACCCTCTCTACCCCCACCCCTACCTCTAACTACACTCCCACTACCTACACCTCCCTACCCCCAAGAATGAGTGCTATAGTATAGAATCAAAGCAAAGTGTCAGTGTGATAATCAGTTATGCAGGGCCCTGTGCTGGGCTGTAGGTCTCTGTGCTGGGTTGTAGGTCTCTGTGCTGGGCTGTAGGTCCCTGTGCTGGGCTACAGGTCTCTGTGCTGAGCTGCAGGTCCTTGTGCTGGGCTACAGGTCCCTGTGCTGAGCTGCAGGTCCCTGTGCTGGGTTGTAGGTCTCTGTTCTGAGCTGCAGGTCCCTGTGCTGGGTTATAGGTCCCTGTGCTGGGCTGCAGGTCTCTGTGCTACTGCCCCCTGGAGGCTGTGTGCTGGGCTGCAGGTCCTTGTGCTGGGCTACAGGTCTCTGTGCTGAGCAGCAGGTCCCTGTGCTACTGCCCCCTGGAGGCTGTGTGCTGGGCTGCAGGTCACTATGCTGAGCTGCAGGTCCCTGTGCTACTGCCCCCTGGAGGCCTTCTGCTCCCAGAATCCTGCAGGGTCAGCACATTCACATCCTTCTGCAAACAACGGCTCTCCAAAACAGGAGGATTTCCGTTAATGCCATTTCAGTCATTCCCTCTGCACCGGTGCTATATATCAGTCTTCATCTTCTGTTTGGAGAAAATACAACATGTGTCTCAATTAGGGGTGCAAAGGATAAGCCCAGCTGAGTTGATTTCCCAGAATGCTTCTGATTTGCATGATTCTCAACAGGACTCTGCTTCTCGCTGTCTGGCTGTTTTTCTTGAGGCTGTGTCTGATACATATGTGCACGTCCACGGGGGTGTATGATCGCCCCATAGGGGGAAGTGCTCACGGAGCGCGTCGGAGTTCTTTTGGGAGAGCGGCCTGTTGTTCAGCGGGTTCCGAAGGATGTGCCACGCCTTCAGCTTCATCAGGGAGGAGAGCCGGGAGGAGGCTCTGGGACAGGAGGAGGCGCTGGGTCAGGAGGGGGTGCTGGGAACGCTCCCGTTTCCGGAGACCCGAACAGGACAGGAATGAAAAACAGAGCAGGAACCCGCCTCCGCTCTGCTGCCGAGCAACCAGCCTTTCACACGAGCTGACCACGCAGGACGGGCATGGGAGCAGAACATTCCAGAAACTGCAGAACACACCTTCACAGAGAATGATTACAATTCACACAACGCAGCAGAACAAACTGCAGGACCCCTGATTCTGCTGCTCTGTACAGCCCATAGGCAATCAACAACTGTTTTGGCTAATTTCACCAGGGTTAGAATGAGAAGTAATAATGCCATGGCTCTACAGTTTGTTGCCGTGTATCAAACAAAAGGTCTTCCTAATATACTCAACTTAGTGTTTGTGTTTGTTGACAGGCTTTATTTTTTCGTTTATTTTTACTTTAAGCCATTTAAAATCACTGTAAGCGGGCTGGATAGTTACTTACAATAGAAATTTAAAGATAATTATTTCCCATAGGGTTATACATGGAAACAGAGCTAGAATAGTTAGTTTTTGACATGCTTTTACCACACCCACTATTGCGCCAAGTCTACCCACAATTCACAAAAGCTCTCCGCTTTCAAATGCATCAATTAGTGATATTACCCGAATGACTCCAATGGCAAGCATGGACAGGATGTCTTATAGAAAGTTTGCATTGATGAGGTGGAATGACTGTTGGGCTTGTAAAAGGTCTGCTAATTAACTTGCAAAGTGCAAAGATTTCCCAGGTTGTTATTGAATGAGAACAGGCTTACCATGTAAATAAAGGATTTATAAATCAGAAGTTCCAGATGTGCCTGATCTTGGAGCTAAAGGTGGCCTGTTTTCCCATTCCCTTTAATTCGTTCTGTGAATGAAAGCTTCTGGCAGCAGAAACCAATATCTGTAACCACTCTGCCATTGTACCTTCATTAACAGGCACAATATTGTAATGACTGGAGGGATGACCTCACACAGCCGCTCTGTCAGACATATTGAATGTTAAAGCAGACAATGCGTGGTGTCAGTCTGTTTACAGAGCAGGGCAGGCGTTGTCTTGGCTGGGTGCTGGAAATGTGAGGAACAGTGTGTGCAGTGAGGAGGTGAGTTAGCCCGTTAACATTACAGTTTCTGGCATGTTATCAGGAGCTGGAACAGTCCACTTGGTTCCCCTGGCTGGGGGCCTTGGCATCACCCTCTACAGGAGCTGGATTAGTCCACTTGGTTCCCCTGGCTGGAGGCCTTGGTCTTTAGAGTGGGATCATTGGGCTTGGGACAACACATGGTGTTAGGATCCCCAACTCTAACCTGTAACACATGGGGTTAGGCTCCCGAACCCTAACCTGCAGCACATGGGGTTAGGCTCCCCAACCCTAACCTGCAACACATGGGGTTAGGGACCGGGGACTGGGGACCGTGGGGTGGGGGGGGATTGGGGGCTGGGGACTGGGGACAGTGGGGGAGAGGGGGACGGGACTAGGGACCAGGGACCGGTGACCGGAGTACCTGAGGTAACAGTGCTATCCACTGCACCCCTGTGCCACCCCCAATTCATGTTCATGCATACTTGAACTAAAGCTGAAAGACCAATTAATCTGTGTCCCCTGCAGGGGACCCGAGTCTCTTGTCTTAAACTTAAGAATGATAGAGAGAGAAAGGCTGTGCATCTTCCCCATTCCCACACCCAGGCGGCCCATCTGAAAGGCCCACAGAGTCAGGATGTGCAATCTGCCGCTGTCAGTGTTGTTTCACACGCCCAGAGTCTGTCGTCATACGTTTATATTCCATCCTCTGTTCCAAAAGTGTTTCTGCACCCTCGGAAATCTGTGCAATCACAATCCACTGGATGGTTCAAAAGAAAAGGCCCTTTTCCCCCACTTACTATAGACATTTGTCCTGTATCTGAGTAGTAGGCTTGCTTTTTCAACCAGCTGTTGTGACAGAAAATAGGAGAAATGTTCTGATTAGACTGCAAACGCTTTCCGCCATACGGCTTCTTCCGCCAAAGCTTGCAAACACACCGGTTCATGCACAGGTCACTGAGACAGTCACTGCCTTTAACCAACCAAAAAGGAGATTCAACTTACATTAGCACAGCTTAAAAATAAGACAATTTAAATTATGTACATAAAAGGACAAACACCCTCTATACAGTGCTGACCATTTACACATGATGTGCATTACAAGGTAAAGGTCGTTGAAATGGTTTTTAACAGCGATTTTGCGCTCAGGTCCAGGAGAGTGGCAGCATCTAGCCCTTGAGCCTCTAATTTAAGGCACTAATTGGTTAAAGGGTCTGCACACCTTGTTTCCACGGTCAAAATCAGCAGCTGATAGAAAGCCAACAATAAGTAACCTGCAGACACAGCGCCCCCTCAAGGACTGGAGTTAAACCTACAGGCACTGCGGCCCTCCAGGACTGGAGTGAAACCTGAAAACACAGTGCCCCCTCCAGGACTGGAGTAAAAACCTGTAGACACAGTGCCCCCTCCAGGACTGGAGTGTGAGACCCTCATATAGTTAGGCACTCAGGAAGGGACAACAGTTTCACAAAAACAGGCCATCTTTCTTTAAAAAGAATAAATGCATAATATGGAACCCAAGTCTCCTGGGAGTGGGAGGGGCCAGGAAAAGGTCCCCAAAAAGTTGGAAATAACTTAATGGCAGATTGGGCAGATGGCCCAGAAAGCTGCATAAGATGCATTCTCACTGCCAGCCCCTCTGCCCCCCTCCCAACACGCACGCTCACAGATACACACACATACACACACACACACACACACACACACTTATGCATACACACTCACAGATACACACACATACTCACACACTCACACACGTACATGCATGCATACACACACACACACATACACACACACACACACACACACACACACACACACACACACACATGCATGCATACACACGCATACACACACACAAACACACACACATACACGTGCACAAACGCACACACACACATGCATACATACACACACACATGCATACACACACAAACACACACACATACACATGCACAAACGCACACACACACACACACACACACACACGCATACACACACGCACACAAACACATGCACATAAACATGCACAAACGCACACACACACACATACACACACGCACGCATACACACACACACACACAAAAACACACATATAAACATGCACAAACGCACACACACACATACACAGACACACACACAGATACACACACATACAAACACAGATACACACAGATACATACACACACACACACACGCACACACACACTGACACGCACACACACAAAATAAGAGCTCATTAGCAGTCTGGACCACACTTCAAGGAGAAAGCTTATTTTTAGATGCTTCCACAGGGAGGAATTTTCGCTCTATACCCCTCTCCACCCCCACCCGCCCCTACCCGCCCACAAACCGACAGCGCTATTGCTACAGTCAGCACTATTGTAACTGCTATTGATTAATGGTCGTCATGAGAGCCCGGTGCGCTGCACATTAGAGATTGCTGGATCACTGACAGATTTAAAAATGTCCCCCGTGCGCATTATGCACAATTCCTTTTTTACATTTGAACTTTGGCCTGATAGGCATCCAGCTGGCCATGAATCTAACTAACTGTGTGGTTTATAATAAGAGCACCAGCACCAGTGTGGGATGAAACGTGAATGCTTCCTGTTTGTCGTGATACGTCACCAGGAAAGATGCAGAATGCGGAGACAGGGTGCCCTGCGCGGACGAGCGACGGAAGCACAGCCCGTGGCTGTGGGCAGTCTCTCCGCATGGTGCATAGTGCCAGCGAATGGTGTGCTGTTGCAGCTTCCTGTGGCGGGGGTCAAGGGTCAAGAGCGCGGCTGGACGGCCACACTGCTGCGTGGGAACTTGCCTGGGCGGCCGGTAAATCTTTTCTGGGTCTCTAGCCTAACGGACACAACAAAGATGGAGACAGGAGTCTGTATCCAGCACCGGAAAACATTTATTTACCCTCGATTTGACCATGAGGTCTCCTGACATTAATAATCTCTTAGCAAGAAAAGCTTGACACTGACATATAAAATTGAACATATCACCTAAATTTTTGTAAATTAAAAATTCGCAATTTCCACTTAGACACAGACAATCTAGAAGCAGTTACAGATACCCAAGAAAGGTGCCAACATTTCTGCTTTTGAACCCTGATAGGGACATGAGATACTTCATCTTCGTTTACTTTTTGCATTATAACTACGGACTCCTCTGCTCATTTCAGTTCCCCCTCTTGGCACAGACGATGACAGGATTGATAGTGAACAGGGACAAAGGTTCAGAGGACTTTCAGCTTCCTCTGTGCATTATCAAACATTCCCACCCCTCGCTGTGCTTCCTGAGAGAAATCTCAGTAATGTTTGTACTGAGCCGTCCCAAGCGAATCAGCATTACTCTAATTGGGAGCTGAAGGGTCTTTGCCAAATTCTGAAATCATTCCCAGATACGACACAGGCAACAAAAGCTGAGCGTAAAAATCAGTGAACGCAGCTCTTCTGTTTTGCCCCTGAATGTTTCTGGGCTCTGGCCTGAAATTGCTTAGCAGGCATTTTTATATCCTCCTTGAGGTTTCCTGGGAAGGGCAAGGGGCTAAGTGTAATTAAACTCAAGCCTTTTAGGTTAATGACACACCTTCAGCATGAGGGATTGTGGGTACATTTCAGAAATTACCTAATGTGCACAACTCCTGACCTTTCTGCTTTTAAACTAGTGAGTGCAATTCCACGCTAATGAAAGTCAAAATTCAGCCTCCACAGTTAAAGTTTTACCATAGAGGACATATAAAAATTTAATTTGAACGCTGATACGCCGTAATAAATGCGTTCACTTTTTCTGATGTTGATGACCAAGTGCAAGGAATAATCATTTCTGAAAATATTTTTCCCTTAAACAGTCACAATAGATGGCATGGACTTTTGCATCTATGCCAGACATTATGATATTGGTTGTCAACATGCACTGTGGCATTGTGTCTTTGAATATATAAGTATTCCAGCATTATGAGATTTGTATACCATTTTATTATGTCTGAATCCTGAACTTCCTACACATGAGAAATGCCTCTGGTTCGCATTGGTAAAATGCTCATGAACAAGGGCTAGGTTACATTCTTTTTCTGCATTGAATTGCATTAACCAACATGCAAACACAGCTTATGAAACTTTATGAAAAATGAAATTGATCTTTTTGTACATTATGCAGTCCAAATCATGTTCTGTTTCATGTCTGAGTCAGTACAATGCTGCAAGATTACATTAAAGCCTGCACTCCCAATACTCAAGTACTGTGACCAGTATGCAGGTAGTCTTACTCATAAATGTCCTTTTATAATTATATAATTATGTCCTTCTTGTTTATTCCTTGAGCATTCAATTGAGCATTAAGAAGAACAGCCCATTTCTTTCTGACACAAAATTTCACACTTCATCCTCGTATTCTTAACAGTAATACATCAGTATTGGGTAGAGGACTAATTGTAAAGTACATAAACATCAAAATTTGTGTACAGATAGACATTTAGGGTCCAGGGGAGGGACTAGGAATTGAATGATTCGGTTTTACTCTGGTGTGCTGTTTGCAGTTTGAAAAGGCGAATACAAAGGCTCAGCAAACGTAGTATATTGCATGCTTCTTTACTAAATTCACTTCTTCTCTTCTTCAGCAATTTATGCTATGGGCATAAGGCCTTTCAGGACAGCCCCACTTACACTGTCTGTGGTGCAACTACAACTCCCAGGACACATCATCTGGTTTTCAAAGGTGGAAAGTCCAGGGGTCTTAAAGTCCTGCCTTGTGTTCATTCCACCCATGAATTCAGACAGCAGATTTCACTAATTGGGCTACCCCCTGGCTGAAGAATTGTGGTAATTAGCAAATAAAGGTGATTGGAACAAAATCCTTTAGAGGAATTTTCCTTTCTGAAGCTGGACTGTCCACCTCTGCTGGTTTTACATTAGCCCCTGGGTTACCATTACCAGTGCTAATGGATGATAATGCTCAAATCCTATTCATGGAATTTTTTGAAATACTACTCAGCAGCCAGTACATGTATATCTCCCTGCTACATACAGGAAAAGTATGCATTCAGAGAAGCAGGATGCCACTGGGTCCGGCGTCACTGGGCCATTTGGGGGCAGTGCTTCATCTGCAGAGGACAGAACAAACAGAAAAACCAATGAACCACTGCAGCAACACGGTCAGCCTGTCAGGAGCTGCAATCTGTATGATTTCATGACAGACTAATGTCCTGACTCTCAACAGTGGGTAAAGATTCCATAGAACATTCTGGGTTGTCCTGTGAACTAGCCAAGTTCTCAATCTTGCTCTCTAATGTGAAAATATAATTATGACTCAGTTATACTGGCTAATAAAACTTTCTCCACCCGCTGTCGTGTGGCGAGTTCTTTGTCGTGAAACTTTCATGTACTGCTGTATATTAGACTTG
Organism: Anguilla anguilla; assembly: GCF_013347855.1. NCBI lineage: Eukaryota > Metazoa > Chordata > Actinopteri > Anguilliformes > Anguillidae > Anguilla > Anguilla anguilla. The sequence continues at coordinate 4,719,849 of NC_049213.1, forward strand.
GCAGGTGGTTCCCTTCTAAAGGAATCATTAGCCATATTGCGCTTTAAAGAAAATGAAAGCATTCGTTACTCTTATTGTATTTTATTTTACATTAGTTTTATTTAACCAGGAAAACCCCACTGAGACCAAAATCTCTTTTGCAAGGGGGACCTGACATAAAGCACAAAGTCACTGGGCTTGGGTAAGTGCAAATAAATCTGACAACTATTCGTTATACTGTCATAATACTGTCACTGAAATTTCCGACATAAATTCACCGAAACACACTCACTCGCTTCTTTACGCAAAATTAACTTGGGTGGAATGGTGCAGCATTAGTAATATTACTTGTTGTATAATAATAAAAACAACAATAAATATAATTAATTAATGTGGTCCAAGCAGCATGCGGCAATTACGAATTTTAAGCTGTAAGGACACATATTGGATGAATGGTAAAAAAAAAGTTTCAGTTTCCTTCCCAAAATATTGATAAGATATTCACTAGCTTTGAGATCAACATACAAACAAGTTTTATGATGAGCAATCATTGCTTAGCCAGTCAAATGTCCACCAACAACTGATTGGCTGATGGCAGCCTTTTTTTCAGATTTGACTTTATCATTGTACATTCAATGGCAGACTGACACAAAGACATAGCATGCAAAGATTCATCTTTACTGCTCAAATAATTGAGGAATCAAAGGCTAAGCACCAGCAAAATTAGCATGCTGCCCGAGTCAAGCATTGTGCAGGAATACCAAGTATCATGATGATCGGACAAAGCACTCAGAAGTTAAAGCTGTTTTAGTAAAAATGGCCACACCCACAACTATTTATTTGCAGAGGGCAGTGATATTGTTTTGAAAGTTCAACATTTTTTCAATAATTATGCAATTTCAGACTCCACAAATCCTTTCAAGCCTAATTTGGTGACACTCAGCTCAATGGCCTAGGACAAGTTGGCAAAAGTTTTATTTTATTTTTATCTAAATGGTGGGGGAAAAAATGGTTGCTGATGTTTTTTTGAGGCAAAGTTTTTCATTGATGAGGGCTTTCACAGAGATGTCCCTTACAAAATTCAAGCCTCATTGGCCAACGCATTTCATAGCGCCCCCTATGGGCAAGCATGCACCAAAACTTGCATGCTTCATTGGAATCATGGACTGTAGGATTACAATGGCTTTCATGAGTTATATTACATTACATTACAGGCATTTGGCAGACGCTCTTATCCAGAGCGACGTACAACAAAGTGTATAACCATAACCAGGAACAAGTATGACGAAACCCCTAGAGAGAAGTACCGGTCCAAGTACAGGGAACAACCGCATAGTTCAACCTGGACCCTTGTGGTTAAACTGATTAACACTAACAACGAGAACGGCAACAACGCAATCTATGGAAAAATAAAAATAAATAAAAATACAAGTAGTCGTTAAGACTGGCGCATCAACTAAGTCACCTATTAAACAGCTGCCTAGTTACGCCTGTTTAAATAAAAATGGCCACACCCATGACAACTGATTGCCATGTGGTGGCCATATTGTTTTGAAAAGTCAACATTTGTTTGATAATTATTGAGGTTCAGCATCCACAGATTCTTGATTCTACACCACACAGTTCAGGGATATGGGCCAAAACGTAAATTGCCTCGTTACAGCGTCACCATCTGGCCACTAGGCGTCATTGCAATAACCTGAGTAGAGGGGAGGCATGGGAACATACCAGCCAAGTTTCAAAGCTCAACAATTTACGGTATTGGCAGCCCATTTCGTTTTAGTGGATAATAATAATAATAATAATAATAATAATAATAATAATAATAATAATTTTTTTAATGAATTAATAATAAAAACCTGAACAAAAACAATAGGGTTATAGCTTAGCTATAGTAATAATAATAATCATCATCATCATCATCATCATCATCATCACGTAAGCTACAGCTCGCCAGCAATCTATGAAAGTAAACTATGTCATCACTGACATTAATACCGCGTGGGAACAGTCAGTCACATGACAGATCGAACTTCCCGCATGCAGTGACTGCTAACCAGCTGCTGACTGCCTCCACAGGAATGAGCTAGCTGGCTATAGTTTTAGCAATTAGTCGTCAGATGAACGGGGACATAAACCTTAAGAATGCTTTCCCGTTTGCTTAAGGAACACCAAGCGAAGCAAAACGAAAGGAAAGAACTCCAAGGTATAAAACGTCGCTTATTGTTTATTTTTATTCTCCGGGCGTGGGGCCTAGTTTCTGCAGAGACTCGGTGCTATCCTACTTGGTTGTTCCGACGAGCGACGGCAGAATGCGGGGTCGCATCTCAGCGATTCCCTGGCTCTGTCGTAAGTGGGCGAGGAGTGATGTAGGATTCACCCCGCCCTAGGAAGTTGTGATTGGTCTTATGTCTTCAGATGTAATCTTTGATTGGTGTACTGAATGTGTCAATCCGGTGTAATATTTGTTGTTAGCGGAAGTAAGGTAGTTTTTCATTTAGCATTATTTCTTATGTTGTGAATATGCTGTAAACTTTGTTCGCCAGCCGGCCGACCATTTCTAAAATAATAAAACTGACGTTAATTTAACAGTTAATGTAATTTTCTTCATTCCCATTTGCACAAGATTAAAATACAGTATAGTTAGTAGCTTTTAGTGTTTAGAGCTTGCGCTCGACGGCTGACGTTAACTAGCTATATTGAACTAACTATGATGAAGTTCCTCTGAAGCTGTGTAGTGAACGAAAACCAGTTCATTTATTTCAGTGGTATTCATGTTCGTTCTTGGAGACACACTGTGCACACAGCCAATGCTGTGATCAATTAAAGTAGCTGAAAGCGTGTTTAAGCTGAAACTGATCGTGGTTGTGCACTTAATGCCCAGTGCTATTAAATATGTCATCCAGCAATGGGAGCTGAGATCCCCAAAGTTACACGCAACAGAGAGAGGGCTCCTTCTGCGTGCACGCGATCACCTGGCCAGTCTTCAGGCCGCCATCTCCCACGTATGTGCAGTTTATGCCCCCGCGTGCATAAGCCGGGCTCAGTTTAACCTGGTGCAGGTCAGCTTTTCAACCTCTCAGGCATTGACGCACAGCCCCCGTATAGTCATTGTTATTATTAGTCATGTGACGTGGGTTTCAGAGATGTAACCTGTTTGTGTTCATTATTATTAGTAATGTGACAGTGGTTTCAATGATCTAACCTGCATATGTCCAATATTATTAGTCATGTGACAGTGGTTTCAGAGATATAACCTGCTTGTGTTCATTATTATTGGTCAAGTGACTGGGGCGTCAGAGATGTAACCTCATAGACATGACTATACTAGACAGGAAAGCACACCCTCAGCCATCCTAAGTGATGAAGTCCTGGAAGTACAGTAAGCTTGTATTGCGCATGTCTTCATTGCTGAGGGCAAAACATTGAGCTCACCATTACAGTGAATGGGGAGCATAAGACTTTTGAAGGCAAAATAAAACTTCCCCGATGGTATTTTGAAACTCGATTGACGACCGTTACTTTTCATATGAAAAGCAGACTGAAAAATATGAATTATGTAATAAAATATGCACATTTTAATAAATATTTTCCCATGACTTCTGGACCAAAATAACCATTGTTTCAGAAACTGCTGCACGTAATGAAATTTATGGTCACAAAAAATGGAACGATGAGGTGTTCTTTGGTTGTTAAATCACCTTGGATTTCTACATTGAATTCAATGGGCAGCAAGCTCTTTTGCCCTGAACAGTTGTGAAGATGCGCAGTAGAGGTTGTTTCTCGATACTTCCTAGGTTTCACTGACTGGCCACTCCTACACTTTCCAGTTCCTATGTACGCTTTCTGTGTAACCTGCCTGTGCTCATTATTTTTGGTCATGTGACAGGGGTGTCAGAGATCTAACCTGACTGTGCTCATTATTATTGGTCATGTGATAGGGGTGTCAGAGCTGTAACCTGCCTGTGTTGGTTATTATTGGTCATGTGACATGGGTGTCAGAGATGTGACCTGCCTGTGCTCATTGTTATTGGTCATGTGACAGGGGTGTCAGATGTAACCTGCCTGTGCTCATTATTGTTCCCCACAGAGAGACGCAGGCGGGAGGCGATAGCAGCTGCAGCATGTCTGACTGAGGCCCTGGTGGACCACCTTAACGTTGGGTAAGGCTGTGCGACTCTGCGGAGACTAGGGATGTGAACAATTTATCAGTTTGTTGATGGTCAGTCAAGAACACGCATGTTAAATGTTAAATTAAATAATACATGTTTCTCATGCCTCCACAACGGCACAGCCGTGGCCGGAGGAGTTATGTTTTCGGGCTGTCCGTCCGTCCGTCCGTCCGTCCTGATTCTCGTGAACGCAATATCTCAGGAACGCCTTGAGGGACTTTCTTCAAATTTGGCACACACGTCCATTTGGACTCAAGGATGAACTGATTAGATTTTGGTTGTCAAAGGTCAAGGTCACTGTGACCTCACAAAACACATTTTAGCCCGAGGCAGAATGTACTCCTGTGAGATGCACTGTTGCTCAAAAAACCATCACAGCTCGATGTAGTGAAACAGCCGCCACTCTCTGTACCATTCCAAGTTGGACAATGCTGTGCTAGCTATCTGCGTGTAGACGGCAGTGACTACTGAATCTTACATAACTATAACCTGCCACTTCGTTGAAGATCATGTGTTAATCTGTGCAGTGAGCGAAGAAGCGTACAGTCGTTCTGGATAACATATAGCAATGCTTATTTTTAAAATAAAATAATCTCGTTTTAATCTTATTTTAATCTCGTCGTCTGCGCCGTTTCAAGTAGTGGCGTGATTTAATAGCAGTATCCTGCATCGGACGGTTTTTAAAAACGATTAGTCGGTTTCAGAGAGCAGCTAGTCAGTGGTCAGAAATGCGTGTCGTTCACTTCCTGGGTGAAGACGAGGCCTTCGCATTCTAAGGGGGTTATTCATCCAGCCATTTGGCATGAGTCATGTGACACTCAACACCACCACAGAGCGAGCCTGAAGCTCCATAGCTCATCAGGCAGCCGTTTCTTGTGCCCAGATGGGGCGACATAGCTCAGGAGGTAAGAGCGGTTGTCTGGCAGTCGGAGGGTTGCCGGTTTGATCCCCCGCCCTGGGCGTGTCGAAGTGTCCCTGAGCAAGACCCCTATCCCCCTAATTGCTCCCAACAAGCTGATTGATACCTTGCATGGCAGCCTTTCACCGTTGGTGTGTCAGTGTGTGTGTGAATGGGTGAATGAGAGGCATCAATTGTAAAGTGCTTTGGATAAAAGCGCTATATAAATGCAGTCCAGTCCATCCAGAGCAAAAACAAAAAAGCTCTTTTTGATGGACTCACTCCACATTCTCTTTCAGTGTGTTTTTAGGTGTGAGGTCCATGTGACCTGATGACTAGCTGGCTTTCCCTGGGCTGGCATCAGGGCATTTGGTAATTTGAGGTTAAAACACCTCTTGAACTCCAAAACTGCTGCCCAGGGATGTCATGCCTCCTGAGGATGTATGTATGCATGTCACCATATTATTCATTTTAAAAATTATTTTGAACTTCTTTTTGGGTGGTACTGTGTGGCGCATGCAGCCTGTGCTGAAGGAAATGGTGACACGGCTTCCTATATCAACACTGCTGCTCGGGTCATTGGGAGCGAAGACACCGCACTGCTTATGAACTGAGAAGGAAAGATGTACCGGCACAATATAAGAAGTGATCATTAATCTTTTTCATACATACCACCTCTGGAAACATAATGTCACTTCACAAGCTGCTTTTGGTGTCGCTTGAAGTGTATTTCCTTGCTTAAGACTACAAACCCCAGATTGCCCAGGTACCTGCCATTGTAAAACCATCTTGTCCTCAGAAGCTTCTGTAAGCATATAACATTATCCTTTGTTGCACACGATAGCTTTCTGGGCCAGTGGAAAGCGTTCACTAAACTCCCTTGTGAGGGTATTATTTTGAGAAGCGAGAGGATGCTTGTATTATTTTAAGGGAATGAACCAGACAGGCTGGGCCAGTTTTAGAGCCCCATAAGATTTGCAAGTCACGCTGGGCAGAAGCGTCTGCTAGGTGACTGTACCGCAATGTTCTGAGCCTGACAATGAGGCCAGCTGTGGAGTAATGCAGATCTGAGGTTTGGGGGGGGGGGGGGGGGGGGGGGGGGGGGGGGGGGGGGGGGGTGGAACTGACACCCGCCCTGCGCAGCTCTGGCGGGTTTGAGTCACTGGCCCGCGGTCCAGGGTTCGGACGCAGCCGAACGCTCTGGGCTCGATAACCCCTTTGTGCCTCCGAATTCCTCTTTCATGCGCCTGGTCTTCAGTTACATTACCGTCAGTGCGTCTTGATACTTCTGATCGATTGTCTGAGTGGATGACTCAGCGTTTTAAGTTCACTTTATAAACAGCTGGGAGGCTCTCCCACGGTCACCTCGCTGACGGGAACCGTGGAAAACGTTGCCCTCTTTTCTTAAACAGGTGTATACGTTCCATTTGTTTTTATTTCACCTTAAAGGGGTAACGTATATGAAGACATTCCTGGAATAGCATTTTATTTGAAAGCACTGTATATCAAGTATTTAAAAACAAGTTTTGTTAAGATTGATTCCCAAACACATTACAGTGCTTTCTAAATATCCGTCCGTCCATCCATCCGTCCATTATCTAACCTGCTTATTTCTGATCAGGATGCAGGGGAATTGGAGCCTTATCCCAGCATGCATTGGGCAGACTTTCTAAATATCTTTTTCAAGTACATTCCAGTAGCATGTGGGACTGACCAAAGAGGGAATGAAATGAGAGCAGTCCCCATACTGTCAAAGCCTCTTGGAGTACGAGAGCTGATCTTGGATCAGTTTTCTCCTGGCCGTACCCTCAGTCCTTACCCCATTATGAGCTAAAAACTGATCCTCCGTCAGAGCCTGGACTCATAAAGACTCTCAGAGCAGCATGGCTGATCTAGGATCAGTTTGCCCTCTAAATATCCTGTCCTAATTCAATATGAGCTAAGAGGCAGAAATGATACTGGATCAGCACGTCTCCAGTGAAGGGCTTTTATAAATTCAGGCCCTGACCTCAGATCAGTTTGGCCATTTTTCTCATAAATTTGGAAGTCATTAAGTTAAAATATACTAAGTTTGGGATCCCAGTTGAGCCCTCCTGCTCTGTGGCTCTTTATGAGGACGAGCCACGTGGGAAACGTTCAGACGCGATGAGAGAACCGGACAGGTGATTACCTGGAAAATAAACGCTGTTTAAAAAGTGCAGGAGCGGCCGAGACGAAGCGAGCAGCTGTGCTGCGTCTCCGGGGTGTGCTCCACCGCTCCAGAGCCGTTACTCACCGTTTAAACACGTCCGCGCCGCTGGGCACGTCGCGCCGCGCGGCAGCGCTGGCGCCCTTCCGTTAGCCGCAGGGAGCGCAGTGCCCGGCGTTTCAGGCGCTGCGGTGGACGCCCGTTACCGATAAAGAGGGTGCCTGGGTAATGCTGCTGTTACTGTGACCTGTGCGCTCACGCTCGGCTTTTTCCTGCCTTCGCCCAGCTCAGCGGCCATTACGGGTCCCGCTGCGTACTCGCGCGTGACCTTCTGCGGCTTTAGATTCATCCACCCTTCGAAGAGCTGGTTTTTTTTTTTTTTGGAATGTTTTCTTTTCTAAATTCTGAGTGACTGTTCTAGAACTCCATTGCTTTTAAGTGTCAGTAGTGATTGTGACATCAGCATTAGAATGTTCAGTTACGAACATTCCAATCGCATATTTGTGATTAGAATGTTCAGTTAAGAACATTCCAATCACGTATTTGAATTAATAACCCATAAAGGGTTAATACGTGCCAGGCCTGGGTCAGATAATTAGGCCGCAGCCAGCTTCTGAGAATAGCTTCCATCCCAAAGGATTTTATTCTGGCAGGCTGCATATTCCTAGAAGTGGATTGCATTCAGGATAATGGAATAAGCAAATAGCCTATGTGTTAAGGAAATTTGTTCATAAATCATAGGCGTGCTTTATTATCGTGTTATCTGTGAACAAAGCAGAATCTGATCTCTCAATTATTACTTTCAAATGACTGCCCATTATGCTTGGGGATCTAGAGTTTTCACATTTTAATTCAAATGAGAACCAATTCAGATACATGTGTCTGTGTGTGTGTGTGTAAGAGAGAGAGAACTGGTGAGTATCTAATACGTAATTTCTAATAAGTATTTCATTGCTCTGAATATGAAATGGTCTGTCTTTGGCAGGGTGGCTCAGGCTTATGTTAACTGACACTGTCGGTTGTGTGTCTGTCCATGGCCGGGTGGCCCAGGCCTATGTTAACTGTTACTGTCGGTTGTGTGTCTGTCTTTGGCAGGGTGGCTCAGGCCTATTAACTGACACTGTCGGTTGTGTGTCTGTGCCTTGGCAGGGTGGCTCAGGCCTATGTTAAATGACACTGTCGGTTGTGTGTCTGTGCCTTGGCAGGGTGGCTCAGGCCTATGTTAACTGACACTGTCGGTTGTGTGTCTGTGCCTTGGCAAGGTGGCTCAGGCCTATGTTAACTGACACTGTCGGTTGTGTGTCTGTGCCTTGGCAGGGTGGCCCAGGCCTATGTGAACCAGCGCAAGCTGGACCACGAGGTGAAGACCTTGCAGGTGCAGGCCAGCCAGTTTGCCAAGCAGACGGCCCAGTGGATCAGCATGGTGGAGGGCTTCAACCAGGCACTGAAGGTAAGACCCACAGCCAGGCCAGGTCAGAACTGTCCCCTCTGACCCAAACCAGCCCTTTCTACACCATCACAGCCAGGCTGGGTCAGAACCGTCCCCTCTGACCAAAACCAGACCTGCGTCCATTAACAACAGACAGCACTAATCACCGCGGTCACAAACTACCAGCCTGGGCTCACACACACTTGGGTCAGACACGCCAAACTCACAGGGTTCCCGTTCGTACAGAACCACCAAACTCACAGCGATCCCGTTCGTATTTCCACTGCATTTCCTCTAATAATGCCAGCTCACCCCCCACAGTCCTGGCCCAGCCAATCAGAGAAGCCACTGGCATCAAATTCCCACTAAATAAATGGTGGGCTTCTGTTTCAGAATGCAGAAAAGTTCAGCCTGACATCCCTGGCTTATTATGGAAGATAACAGAAGATTATAAAAAGCTTTATTCACCGAATAAAAATGTTATTTAGAATGGTGCGTGTATCTGCGTACAGTATAATAAGCTTGTGTTTTTAATGCTTATTGGTACTTAAGATGGCTGCCTGAAGGAAAAGCCAGTCTGAAATGGAATCTGTTTGCTTCCGTGTCTGTCAACGGGAGTATTTTCTGAAATGGAATCTGATTGCTTCCCTGTCTGTAAACGAGAATATTTCTTGTTTTGTTTGGTTTTCCCCGAGTGCTGATTGTCATCTCGTCCTGGTCTCTGTTGCTGCAGCTGTGAAATGAGTTTGTATCTGTGGTCATCACTCTCGGAAGTAGCATGACAGTGAAATGTTTGCAGTCCAAAATGAAACTGCAAGCCTCTTTTATCGTTATCAGATAAGATCAACCTCATGATGGTTTCCGTCACAACCGGAAATTATTTTTTTTTTTAAAAACAAACAAAAACACTCCAACTCCTTATGCGTACTCTAAAAAAAAAAGGACATGTTTCATTTTGTCCACTTTCCATAAAGTCAAGTATTTATACTGATGACTTTTGAAAACCACCGCAGTAGCACTGAAAGATTGAATTACATTTCCATTTGATTAATTAAATTATTTCACAGCAGTATTTTTTAAAGACATTGCAATATATGAAAGTGGAAATTATTTATGTATTTGCCCATATGTCACAGTGTTTATAATATCTTGGTCATATATTTTATTTTTATTACAGTTTGAGATGGGGGGCAGTGTAGTGGCCTTCTCATCAGTAATACAGGGAGGGGGTGGCGGGGGACCTTTCATGTAATTTAATGCTCCAAAGATTTGTTTATTACCTCCTCTAAAATGGCTGGACAGAGAAAGAGAGGTATGTGTGTGAGAGAGAGGTGTGTGTATGTGAGAGAGACAGAGGTATGTGTGTGTGTGCGCGTGAGAGAGAGAGAGGTGTGTGTGTGTGTGTGCGTGAGAGAGACAGAGAGGTGTGTGTGTGTGTGTGTGTGTGTGTGTGAGAGAGAGAGAGGTGTGTGTGTGTGAGAGAGAGAGAGAGGTGTGTGTGTGTGAGAGAGAGAGAGAGGTGTGTGTGTGTGTGTGAGAGAGAGAGCGAGAGAGGTGTGTGCGCGTGCGTAAGAGAGAGAGAGGTGTGTGTGTGTGTGTGTGTGAGAGAGAGAGAGGTGTGTGCGCATGCGTGAGAGAGAGAGGTGTTTGTTAGAGAGAGAGAGAGGTGTGTGTGTGTGTGTGTGTGTGAGAGAGAGAGGTGTGTGTGTGTGTGTGTGTGTGAGCGAGAGAGTTGTGTATGTGTGTGTGTGTATGTGTGTGTGTGTGAGAGAGAGAGAGGTGTGTGCGCATGCGTGAGAGAGAGAGGTGTTTGTTAGAGAGAGAGAGAGAGAGAGAGGTGTGTGTGTGTGTGTGTGTGTGAGAGAGAGAGGTGTGTGTGTATGTGTGTGTGTGTGAGAGAGAGGTGTGTGTGTGTGTGTGTGTGTATGTGTGTGTGTGTAAGAGAGAGGTACATGTGTGTTTCCGCTCTGATTCAGCTCTTTCCCAGCAGCGCTGCTGCGTTTGGATGTGCGTATTACATGCATTGATGTGCGGCTCGTCATCAGTGCAGCCTGCAGTGCTGGTATGTGGCTGTGGATGGACAAGCACCTGCTGTGGTTACATCAAACAGCCCTCACTCAGGCTTCAGTGGAAGTGGCTTGTGTGATGTGTGTGTGTGTGTGTGACAGAGAGAGAGAGAGAGAGGTGTGTGTGTGTGTGTGTGTGAGAGAGGTGTGTGTGTGTGTGTGTGAGAGAGAGAGGTGTGTGTGTGTGTGAGAGAGAGAGAGAGAGAGAGAGGTGTGTGTGTGTGTGTGTGTGTGAGAGAGGTGTGTGTGTGTGTGTGTGAGAGAGATGTGTGAGATGGTTGTGTGTGAGATGGATGTATGTGAGTTGGACGTGTGTGTGAGATGGTTGTGTGAGAGTTGGATGTGTGTGTGTGAAATGGATGTGTGTGAGATGGATGTGTGTGTGAGATGGTTGTGTTTGAGATGGATGTGTGTGAAAGGTGTGTGTGTGAGATGGATGTGTGCGTGTGTGAGTTGATGGGAAAGGGGATTATTACAGTCAGTAGATTGCGGCTCTGACTCAGTCAGCAGAACTCCACTCTCTTTTAAAGTGTGAAAGGATAACGCTCAGATGTCCGTCAGGCAGACCGTATCACTTTACTGTGGGCTGTGTCATAAAGACGTGAGTCATCCTACACAAGATTGTCTCAGATGTATCACACCTTCTAAAATCTCACCCCCTGCAGTGTTTGATCATCATGCAGCTCACTGTAATGGGCCAAACCTAGTGAGAGATTTGTGAGTGTGCTTTCAGAAAGTGCCTAAACCCTCCCACCAATACTCAGTTTCTTGTTCCGCGATGCCCCCTTGTGGGGCTAAAAGGCTACTGCAAGCCAACATGTGAGATGTGAGTACTGAGTTTGTACGATAGGGGTGTATTTCAAAGCTAATTCCTGGAGCATTGGAGTGTATGGAAGTTTTTCTGTGGTTTCCTTTCAGTCAAGAGTCAGTTTATTAGGAATGGAGCCTCGGTACCCTGTTATATAGTGCAGGCTTATTATTCCATATTTGTCACACTGAATGGTTTCAGATCTGTCATACTAGACAATGGGAACCTGAGTGAACAAAACACATTTTTAAAGTTATTGTTTTATTTATTTAATGAACAAGTTGTCAAACATGCATATCACTCATGTGAAAAGTAATTGCCCCCTTAAACTTAATAATTAGCTGCACAACCTTCAGCAGCAATAACTGCAACAAAGTGCTTCCGATAATTTCAAATCAGCCACAGTCCGCATAACCTAATTACATTTCTGCTTCAGCTCACGGACTGATGACCAGACATTCTTCTTAAGGATTTTCTGGTACAGAGCAGAATTCATGGTTCTTTCAATAATGGCGACTCATCCAGGTCCAAAGGCAGCAATGTATCCCCACACCATCACACTACCACCACCATGCTTGACTGTTAGTATGATGTTCTTACTGTGAAATGCTATATTGGCAATATGTTAGACATGACCCATGTTGTCCAGAAAGTTCCACTTTTGGCTCATCTGTTTATAAAACATTATTCCAAATGGCTTGGAGATCATCCAGGTACTTTTCTGCTAATGTGAGATGAGCATTGACCTTTCTGTTGGTTGGAAGTGTTTTCTGCCTTGCTACTCTCCCATGAATCCCATTTTTCCCAGTGTCTTTCATATTGTGGAGTCATGAACTTTGACCTTAGCTGAGGCTAAGGAGGCCTGCAGTTCTTTGGATGTTCTTCTGGGATGTTTTGTGACCCCCAGGATGAGTTGTTGCTGCACCCTTGGAGAATTTTTTCCGCCCGGCCACTCCTGGGAAGATCCACACTGTTCCAACTTTTCTCCATTTGGAGATAATTGCTCTTACTGTTGTTTGGTGGAGACCCAGAGCCTTAGAAATGGATTTGTACCCATTTCCATATTCAACCCCTAGCCCCTAGTAGTTCCCCTGAAGTGCCCTCAGTATTATAACTCACTGACATCACATCGAGGCCACTCACAAAGATTGCACAAAGAACTCTGGGATACTCCCTTCAGCACATTGTTGCTGGCTCGGTCGTTGCTGTTGTCCAGCACTGAAATATTTCAAAATATTTCAAAATGTGTATTTTAAAGTGTTTTTAAAAGGCTCTAAATGCTGTTTGAAAAGCATTTGGTTTCCCAGGAAAGTATTTATTTAAAGGAATGTCTTTTTTAAATTCTATTTGGGAAAGTATTTGGTTTTCCACTAAAATAATTTAAATCAATCAAATACAAAGTATTTTGTGTGTAAATTTATTTGAAAAATACTACCCAAATATGTATTTCAGTACATTTTGAAAGTACGTATTTGTATTTGACCCAGGTCTGGTGTGTAGCCTGCATAGATGCAGTTGTGTTTCCTGCTACGGCACTAGTGTTTAGGTGAGTGACTACGGGGTGCAGATATCCTGAGTTCAATTCTTATGTTAGGACTTTGAAACTGCTAGGTGTGCAGCAGTAACAGTCAAAAAGGAATGCCAGGTTAAAGTGAATGCGGTTTATTTTACAGTATGCTTATTGACGAAAATGAACAGATGCAAAAGAGTGTGTAGTAAGATGGCTATACGCATATGCATAGGAGGTCGTATTGACGAGTCTCCTTGAACCATTGCACCTTTCCCCATATATTTTAAATGTACTACATTATGGTAAATGTAATGTAATGGCATGTTGAATTTAATGTTATGGTAAATGTAATGTAATGGCAAGCTGAATTTAATACATTATGGTAAATGTAATGTAATGGTGTGTTAAATGTACTACGTTATGGTTAATGTAATGGCATGCTGAATTTAATGTTATGGTAAATGTAATGTAATGGTGTGTTAAATGTACTACGTTATGGTAAATGTAATGTAATGGCATGCTGAATTTAATGTTATGGTAAATGTAATGTAATGGTGTGTTAAATGTACTACGTTATGGTAAATGTAATGTAATGGCATGCTGAATTTAATGTTATGGTAAATGTAATGTAATGGTGTGTTAAATGTACTACGTTATGGTAAATGTAATGTAATGGCATGCTGAATTTAATATGTTATGGTAAATGTAATGCAATGGCATGTTAAATGCTTTGTGTCCGCAGGAAATCGGGGATGTGGAGAACTGGGCCCGCAGCATTGAGATGGACATGAGGACCATTGCCACGGCGCTGGAGTACGTCCACAAAGGCCAGCTGCAGGCAGCCTCCTCCTAGACACCACCACCACCACCATGGCAACCAGCCCACCAATCAGAGGGAACTTACACAACTACATGCATTTCAGTTCCCCTCCATGGCCTGAACCATTCCCCCCCATATTACAAATTAGCAGCTGAAGTATTGCCAACCGTCATGAGTGGGTACGAGGATCTGGAGGGCTTTGCTTTAGCCGCTGGTGTGACAAGGCTCATTGGTCAATAATAAGCCTATTAGAGTGATGTAATCGTGCTTGTGCTTACCGCCCGGGGTCTTTTGTCACAGTGCGGGTTTTCTCCTGGTTTGTAATGAACAGTGAAATTCACGCGTTTCTCACGGGTGCTGATGCCAGAACTGAAGTCTTCTTGCGCTGCTCTGAGATCCAGTCCGAAGCCGAAGATGCTGTTTGCTCTCTGCGGCACGCGAGTGCAGAACGGTAATGTGTCATTCAGTCACGGGCCAGTAAGCAGAGCGCCGTCCCGTGTTTTTGCTCAGACTCTCTGTCGCTGTTGCATAATAATGTGGCATTTCCGCCCTTTCTGATAGCTGAAACCGGTGTCAGAATCCAGTTATGGAGGGCCTCAGTGTCTGCTGGTTTGCTGTGTGGTTTCAGCATCAGGTTCATTTCTCGCTGAAGTTCATTGGTCATTGAAGTTTTTGATTGGTCAACACCCTGCAGACTCTGCAGCCCTTCAGGACAGGAGTTAAATGTCCAGGCACTACAGTCCACCAGGACTGGAGTTAAACCTGCAGGCACTTCGACCTTCCAGGACTGGAGTTAAACCTGTAGACGCTGCAACCCTCCACAACTGGAGTTAAATCTGCAGACACTGTGGCCCTCCAGGACTGGAGTTTGACACCCCTCACTTACAAACTAGCACTGATTATGCTATGTCATTTATGACAAAACACACATGCAGATTGGGTACATCTGCCGTGTCATTAACATAATTTGGTAATTTTTCTCAACTAGTAAATATATTTATGATCTATGACCCTATCGCATGTTCTAATATAGAGTTGTTATGTGGCTAAATATAGCTTTTTAAGAATATTTTCAAAGTGTTTCCAATGAGTTTACATGTATGATCCCTGTTACCTTGGCAATAAATTAATGTATCTTTTGTGTGTTTTTTAATTAACCTTGCTTGGACATGATTGTTAGCTGTGAGCTTTTGACAAAGCTCATAATGGAAGTAATAAAAAAAATTTAATATAAAAGGATTTCTCCATGTTTGGTATTTCCAAATGTAAACTGAGAATTTGTTAGGTTCTGGACAAGACATTAGGTCAGTGCTTCATGAAAGCCTCTAACACAACTAGACAGCAGTTAGGACGTTCTTTACAATTCAGTCACAGTTATGTTCCAAGTTGGGGTTCCTTTCCAGTTCAACCACATTTGGCTGAGTGATCCCCCTCTCCCAATTGAGAATTCAGGCATATTCATGAGCAGTCACTGCTGAAACCTCTCATGTAAATTTGGGAGAGTGCGGACAAGCGTGCACACTCCAGCGACGTACACGCCAGTCGGCACTTCATAATTTTCTGGGCTGACCGCCGTGAGTCAGACAGAGACGCTTCATGGACAGCTCAGCGGGCAGGCGCCTAATCGACCAACAGGCGAGACACTGTCATCTCTGTCACACTGTGTGCAAGGAGACACTGTCATCTGCCTCCCGGAGTGACACTAAAGCACAGCTAACTGGCATAGTGTCATTCAATACCAGTCGATACTGGAACAGGGCCTTAACCGATACCAGACCATGGGGCCCATCCACACACTGGAACAGAGCCTTAACAGATACCAGACCATAGGGCCCATCCACACACTGGAACAGAACCTTAACAGATACCAGACCATAGGGCCCATCCACACACTGGAACAGAGCCTTAACCGATACCAGACCATAGGGCCCATCCACACACTGGAAGAGAACCTTAACAGATACCAGACCATAGGGCCCATCCACACACTGGAACAGAGCCTTAACAGATACCAGACCATGGGGTCCATCCACACACTGGAACAGAGCCTTAAAAGATACCAGACCATGGGGAACATCCACACACTGGAACAGAGCCTTAACAGATACCAGACCATGGGGCCAATCCACACACTGGAACAGAACCTTAACAGATACCAGACCATGGGACCCATCCACACACTGAACAGAGTCTTAACAGATAGGGCCCATCCACACACTGGAACAGGGCCTTAACAGATACCAGACCATGGGGCCCATCCACACACTGGAACAGAGCCTTAACAGATACCAGACCATGGGGCCCATCCACACACTGGAACAGAGCCTTAACAGATACCAGACCGTGGGACCCAACCACAGACTGGAATAGAACCTTGAATGATACCAGAATGATACCAGACAATGTAATAGTGCTTTAACCGGATGAGAAACAGGCTTGTGACTTGGGGTTTCATCCAAACCCCAGCATCTAGAGATAAGAAACTACTTTTTTTTAACAGATATATAGTACAAAACAGCTTCAACTTTATCAATGGAGCACACAAATATATACTGAAGTACAATTTACATGTCCGTTAATATACAGCTGTGTCCCATGATGGAGTTGGCAGAATAAATTAGTCTACTGGAAATATTCAGCTGTACAGTGAAATTTCCAAATGCACTGAACAAAAAGCGACTATCTCCAGGAAACTGGAGCTCTAAAAAATGAGCCCGCTCTAAGGCAGTATTCTGCTGTAGTCATGAGGTAAAATAACTGAGGTAGTTGGTTTATGAAAAATGGACAATGGGATACGACATTTCGATGTTTTTTTTTTTTAAAAAGGAATCTCCAGAATAGACGTTTTTTCATATTTACGATATGTTCCTTTGTTGTTGGTGACTATTGATCCTTGGAGAGATTTCGTTTTTTCTCAAAAAAAAAAAAAAATGAGGCTGATACATTGATCGGAAAATATATTTGAGTAATTTCATTCCTCCGAGGATTTAGACCTTTAACACCTGAATTAGCACGCTTTGTTTTGAGTTGTAGAACAAAAGAGGCTTTATGTAAGTGTGCAGTGTGGAGAAGTGGGAATTATTGACTGTTTATTAGTCACATGTTCTTACGCACAAAGCCTTAAGTAATCTCCTTTTGAGTTCCAGGTCCACTTGCCCCGTGAGCCAATCGTAACGTCACGTCAGGCTTCTTATCCACCGCAAGGGCGCACACAATGGCATGATCACAAGTCAAAACGCAACGGCCACTTTGTGCTCTTGGGTTGGTTGAGCGCTGTTGGGATGTGACGCTAAACTTGGCGAAAGCCGAAGCATGTTCCCCTTTCAAATACTGTAAGCATGCTGAACTCTGTTCTGATCTTGAGTGCAGGTCTTATAATCGCGAGTGGATATTTAGTTTGCCAGCTGATGCATCCCCTGCCATGCGAAGGATATTAATAATAGATGCTGAAAGTAAAATGTGTTAAATAAGATTACAGGTTTATCATATTATAATGTTAGAGTGCTCATGATAAATTAATAACTAATGAAGTGAGTGCTTTTGTATGACATTTCAATATTTAATTTATTTTCTGCTGTTCAATTGGAATCCATGCAATTTTTCATAAGCCATAATAAATGTATGAGTTTGAAGTGCACTGGAATGTGATGACGATTCCTACAGCTGAAACCTCTTCTTCTCCCTTCACAAATGGAGCTTGCATGGTTGTGATTAAGTTTAGTGCGTAGGAGGGATGGCGAGTCGAGTGTTTCCTCTCTAGTGGCCATTAAAATGGGAAAACCGATCTTTTCAGAGAATTTATAACAATTTGTTCTTTTTTTTTTTTTTATAATCATACCATTTTGTTGGGACATTGTACTGCCAGTTATGATTATTTATATTTAAGTTACCATCCCTGTACCCCCCCCCCCCCAAAAAAAAAATACAACACTGCTTGTAAGTACTTTAGAATTCATGAATACCAAATAAAGTAATTGATTAAGTACCAGTGAATTCAATTTATTATCTAAACAGTCAGCTCAATCCAGACAACCTCTTCCCACTTTTGCTACTATTGAGTACCCCCAACCCTGTTCCTGGAAATCTACCATTGTTTAGGTTTGCATTTCAACCCAAATTTGCCACACCTGTTTTTAATAATTAGCAGCTCAATGAGATCTCTGGCTGTTGAATGAGGTGTGCTTTGTTATGG
The DNA here is from genome assembly GCF_013347855.1 of Anguilla anguilla. Lineage (NCBI taxonomy): Eukaryota > Metazoa > Chordata > Actinopteri > Anguilliformes > Anguillidae > Anguilla > Anguilla anguilla. The sequence continues at coordinate 4,737,911 of NC_049213.1, forward strand.
TTGGAGTGAAAACCTACGGGACAGTTGATCCCCAGGAACAAGGTTAGCAGACTTGCGATAGCCCTACCCTCTCTCTGCATCCTCTCCTTGTATAAATTATGATGTCTCTCAACTCCTGCTATCCCATCATCTGCTCCCTGGATCCCATCCCTTCACCTCTCCTTCAGTCAGTCAACCTCTCCTGACATCCTCCCATTCATCTCCTCTCTTGTGAAGTGTTCCCTGTCCACTGGATGTGTCCCTGCCCCCTTCAATACACCCCTAAAACCACCCCCCCCCCCCCCCCCCCCCGACACACACTCAAGAAACCCACCCTTGACTCCTCTGTGATCCATAACTTTTGTGAATTATTTTCCCCTCTCTCAGGGACACTTGAAGGTACTGTTTTCAGTCAGCTCTTCTCTCCTTTTCTATTATAATGACCTTCTAAAGCACACTCCAAAGTCCGCTTCTGTGTCTCTGCTCTTATTGTCCGTGACCTCTCCGCAGCTTCTCACAGGGTTGGCTGCCGTGTGTAGGACGGAGTGTAGCACAGTGGGTAAGGAACTAGACTTGTAACCGAAAGGTCGCAGGTTCGATTCCCGCGTACGACACTGCCGTTGTGCCCTTGAGCAAGGTACTTCACCGAAATTGCTTCAGTATATATCCAGCTGTATAAATGGATACAATGTAAAATGCTATGTAAAAGTTCTGTAAGTCGCTCTGGATAAGAGCGTCTGCTAAATGCCTGTAATGTAATGTAATGTAATGTAATGTGTCCTGCAGTCTTCCCTGACTACACTGTGGATCTGTAGCACAGCCCTCCACTGGGTGGTTCCTACCTTGACTGTCACTCCTTCCAGGCCGGGCTGTGGTTTTGAGACCTCAGGAACTCTTGAGATGTGTCCCCCAGGGTTCTGTCCCTAGCCCCCTCCTCTTTTCTCTCCATACCAAGTCTCATTAGGCCCATTTAATCATTTGTATGCTGATGATATACAACTCTTTCTCTCCTTATTCTTGAGAGATACATTGATGTTCTCCACTTTTGTTCTTTGCTCTGGATAAGGGCATCTGCTAAGCAACTGTACTGGTCTGGAAGCAAGCACTAACCTCTCAATTTCCATCACAGCAACAAACTTTACATTTCTTGGAGAGCAAACCACAGAATATTACAGTATTTCTGTGGAAGGAATATTATCATTCCTTATACTGACTGTAAGGATGACCACTGGACTACATTTCCCATTGTGCATTTACATCCTACATGTCATTCATTGACAAAATAGCGATGAATTCTTGGTTTCTGGAAACTTGTGGGAAATATTTGAGTCACTTGCAAGGCTGCATTTTCAGTTTGACTGCAGGGAATTTATGGAGTATGAGAATGTCTTTTTTGTATATGTGGGTTGTGCCTAATGATTCCAAATAAATGATGCCTTTGTGTGGTGAATGACAGAAAAAGTGTCACAAGATACAAAACATCTGCTCCACAAGGAGCAAATTCAACAGGCTAATTATACACAAATAATTTTTAAAATATATCATTTCATAGTGGTTGCACTGTCTACTAAACCAACCAGTTGAAATGTCAAATGTAAAAAAACTAGGAAACTAGGAAAGGGTTGTCCTTGATATTCAGCTGATGAAAGGACTGGTTTTATTGTAATAAATGCATATAATACTTCTGTCAGAGTTACAAGAATAAATTGTGCAGCTGAATAGTGTCATCTTTTTAAAAATCATATTTATGTTTGTTGATGAGGGTGCATCACCCAAAATGGACATATGGGCAGAAAATAATAAAATGATAATAAGAGACAAGATGTACACAATATTGGTCAGTCTGGCTCAACAGACAAAATCAAAAACCTAGTGATAATTGTAAATGCAGTCCTCAGTTTTAAACCACGGATCGACAAGGTAACCAAGCCTGCAATTTTTCACCTCATGAACATAGCCAAAGTCAGGCCATTTTTTAACTATACAAGACGCAGAAAAAGGGATACGTGCTTTTATTTCAAGCCGTTTGGATTACTATCCAAGAAGCCAACTGAACAAACAAAAACCAAGACAAAATAGTATTACACCCCTACTGCTCTGCACTGGCTCCCTGTTTCATTTGGAATTTATTTGAATGTTTTACTACTTGTTTATAAAGCACTAAATGACCTAGCACCTTCTCAAGACATTTGTTTTTGTAGGGCTCCAGTGCGAGATCTTCAGTCATCCACAGATATTACACTCCTAAACTATGGACCATTCTCCCACAGCACATCAGAACAGCCGACTCAGTAATCTTAAAAAGCAACTCAAAATGCATCTTTTTCAACTGGCTTTAAATTGATTATTCTCGTCAGCTTTGTGGTTTTTTACTGTATTATTTACATTGTATTGTAACTTAGTTTTATTTGTTCGCTTGTTTGTTTATTTTTCCAATTTTTTATTAGCATACTTTTTTTCCATACATGAATGTATGTATGCATTGCTTTTGAGTTATTTGAGCTGCAGTAATAAATGTATTATTATTATTATTACTATTATTATTATTGTTGTTGTTGTTGTTGTTGTTGTTATTTTATTATTATTATTATTATTATTATTATTATTATTATTATTATTACTATTATTATGCAACTCACTGTCTCACTGTGAGGAATATTTGAATTTAATATAAAATGTATGTTCCATAAAGACTGGGTTTCTTTAAAACGATGCAGCGGATTGGCTGTTGATGTACAGTTCCATGAAGATTGGCTTTCTTTAACCGATGCAGCGGATTGGCTGTGAATGTGCAGGCCTACTTCTTCTGCTGGTCCTAAAAAGGTCAGTTTATTTATTGGGTACGAGAAAACATCTCTGCCAGCTAGAAGCAGGCATCAGTCTCTGTCAATCGCATAATATTAATACATATTTCAAATTAAAAAAAATATTTGTTTGTAGAGTGTTTTACTTCTGTGGCACACAAAGTGCTTTATACAATAAAAGTACTATGGCTGAATCAAATGGATGTAATCTGTATGTGTTCATAATGTAATCTCTTTATTGTATATATGTATATATGTATTTATACTTTGTACTTTGATGCTTGGGAACCACATTCGTGGTGTTGCTGTTCATTGGCCTGGGGCTGTGGTTGTCTGACCCTATTGCTCATTTAAACCCAATAAATACACTTTTGTTTCTCTCTGATATAATGTAATGCCATCAAATACAACAGCAAAATATGGGTAAAATTGCTTGAATACAGAATATGAGATATGAGAAGATGCCATTCTAAAGTTTCCACTCTGGATTTTAACTGAACTCTTTCTAATTCAAAGACCTTTTCCTTTCTTGGCCCGAACTCTGTGTTCTCCCGTCTGATGTCTTGACTAAATGCTGTGCATAAGCACAGCTGTGCTTAAGGTTGCCGGATTTAGAATTTGCCAGAACCAGACAACATGTGCAGCGGGAAGCTTAACGGTCAAAGAGGTTCCAAGAGCTATCGGATCGGGAGGGTGGGGCTCCCAGTAAATATGGAATAATATATCAATACGTTTGCTTGCAGAACAATAATTCACTAAAAGCAGAAGGAATCATACTTTGAACCTTAAATTCTACCTCAGCACACTCTCTCCTCTCTGCCCACTCTTCCCGTACACATACACACACACACACAAACATGCACACACACACATACACTTACACACACACACACACACACACACGTACACATGAACACACACACAGGCACGCATGCACACACATGTACACACGCACCAAGCCTACACATGCAAAGACACACACACACACACACACACACACAGATTAAAGATTATAATGTATTGTCTTCCTGCCTTAAAGGATAAAGCTCTTTCTTGGGCAGTCACCGCCAGCCGGGAACGAGCAGCCGCAGAGGGAGGAGGCAGAGCAGAAGCACATTCGCACAGAACCAAAGTGAGGTAGGACTGTTCTCACAACTAAGTCCTGCGTCCCGAGTTCCATGCAGAGTGGTTGCAAGGTTATTTATTGATCTTAAAATATCTGCTGAGTGTCATCGCTTTTTTGGGAGAGACGCGTGTACCTCCCAAACAGGAAGTGTTTCATTTCATTGGAATGGGAGCTAGCATCCTTGTATCTCGCTGAGATTGTGATTGTTATCGCTGAGATTGTGATTGTTATCGTGAGATTGTGATTGTTATCGTGAGATTGTGATTGTTATCGTGAGATTGTGAAACTTTCACTGCACATAGATGCATGTGTTTCCGATTTTCGTGTTTTCATGTTCATGATGTTCTAGTTCAGCAGCATGGGCACAAATATCTTTAATTACATGACAGGAATTCAGACAGTTCTGTGGAAACACACAGACATGCAAATACATTAAATTAGTATTATTTAATTAGTAAATTGAATTATTTAGCTATGCATAGTTATGTGCTGTTGATTTTCTTTTTCTTGTGTTCTGTGATTTTTTTCCTCCACCATTTAATTTGCTTATACATGAGTATGCTGTCATTACTTTTCATTAAGCGATTCAGAACTTTTGATTCTGAACTAAAAGAATGAAGTAATACACAAACACAACTATATATCTATATATCTGACATGCTAAAAAAATGAATTCACACAAAGCACGTTTGTACCTGCAGATGTGTACTTGTTCTTCCTCAACTCCTCAAAGTCATAATCTCTGTGTCTAACGGGGTTTAAGCCATGAGAGGCTTATTAGACGTGAACAGCATCTGATTTTATTTTTTTCTCATGGAAAACTTTCTCTCAGATGCTATTTTCATCCTGTAAGAGCCTTATCCAAAGAATTCTCATGTGCTCGCAGAACTATTGCCAAACCCAAGGCTTCCTGCTTTAATTATTAATGGACACACAAAAGCACACACACAGTAATTAATTAAACTGTCTATTCCCATTGGGGTCTATCTTTTTAATTTATTTTATATTTCTGGGTTGTCTGAATTTTACTGTCTGTTTTGCAAATTTTGTAGTTCCTTGCAGCTTCAGAAAAAAAAAACCCCAACAGCAAAAAAAGTGAACACAACAGTTTATTCATTTTGAATAATGAAAGGAATAGGATACACGAGACAATAAACTGTGGATTTTATTTCCAGTTTACCTGGTTCTGTGTGTCCTTGTTTTAAAAAAGAAGCACCTTACATAATGTCTGTACAGACAGTGAAACAAAGAAGTAAGTTTGTCTGGCCTCCATAAGGGATAAAATTTAATCTGTGTGGAGTCAGCGATCTATTCATGCGTAATACTTCAGCCTTATTCCACATTTGGGCAGTACACAGAAGTCTGCTTCTTATCAAACCATCAAAGTAAAACAGACTGTTTACTGTGCTGACTGGGAGTCAGCAGTGTGTGATGAAGAGACAGCGCTCAGTTGCAAAACATCCTACTGGATCAGCATTATGTAAAAATTAGGTTCTCCATAATACAGTGTCATCCTGTTTTGTATTGTCGTAAAACTGATGTCATGGGGAACAAGTTGGTGTCTTTCGTGGTGGGGTGCTGACGCAGATACCTGTGGGACACCATCCAGCTAGATGTAAAGGTTAACCCGGTGTGATATGCATACAGAGGCAGTGCCAGCAGGATCATTGAGCTATGCTGTTTAACCATGATTGAGTCTTTATTTCATGTCTTGGCGTTTTGCTTTGATCTTTTTGTAGAATGGTTCGACTCGTCAACACGGTCTCCTACGCATCACATGCGTATCGCCATTTTCTCCACTCACATTTTTCACCGTTGTATATTATCATTATTACTGAATGCACGGAACAATAAGCTGCATTCATTTTAACCTGGCATTCCTCTTTGACTCTTACCACTGCACGCCTAGCAGCTTTAAGGTCCTAACGTACGCAGAGAACTCAGGATATCTGCATATATACTCGCACTAGTGTCGTAGCAGGAAACACAATTGTATTTATGCAGGCTACACAAGCCAAAGGCATGTCCACTTCTACCAAGATAGATAGCACTAAAAAAAAAAATAACACTACTGGCAGACAGCAGTCACCTCCTTCTATTCATAACGGTTAGCACAGAGGAAAGGTTAACACACTATTTTTGGGAGTCTGATAAATTAATTAAATTAATCCCGTTCCAGTATCACCGGGTAGGCCAACACGCGCTCCTTCACCACTCAGATACTTCTGCTGTTTGGTTTGTGGAGGGGTTTCTTGCGGTTGGTGACCTCGATGGGATAAGTTTGGTTTCTTGCGGTTGGTGACCTCGATGGGATAAGTTTTGGTTTCTTGCGGTTGGCGACCTCGATGGGATAAGTTTTGGTTTCTTGCTGTTGGCGACCTTGACGCACTGTTTGGTGTATCTGAGGGGCTTCTTACACACACAACCTCTGGAAGTAGATGCAGGCCTGAGACAGAGTCACCAGGAAGTTCATGCTTTTCTATGAAAACTGGCTGTAAATTTCTGAATTTGTTACTGAAGTGAAGTAAATGTCTGAATTTGTTACTGAGAACAATGAAGTGAACTCCATATAGAATGATCAAGTAGAGCAGTATAATTCATACAACATATACAGTATATAATAATATAATGAATAATAATATAATTTTACAAAATTGACACATGTATATCCACATCCACACACATATGCGCGCACACACACACACACACACACACAGTAACAAACACACACAGCAACAGAAACACACACACACACACACAGTAACAGAAACTCACACACACTCACACACACAGTAACAGAAACACACGCACACACACGCACACACACACAGTAACAGAAACACACACACACACACACAGTAACAGAAACACACACACACACACACACACACTCACGCCCTCTCTCCCTTGCCCTCAGTCCGGACCTCACAGCGCATCGATGGAGGACCTGTGCCAGTACCTGCTGGTGGCCTTGCCCGTGGTGTGTTTCCTGGTCTGGCTGTGGCGGGACAGCCAGCGGGTCCCCAACATCACGGAGAAGTACGTCCTCATCACGGGCTGCGACTCGGGGTTCGGAAACCTCCTGTGCAAGCGGCTGGACCGGCGGGGCTTCCGCGTGCTGGCCGCCTGCATGACGGAGAGGGGGGCGGACGACGTGCGCCGGGCCGCCGGCCCCAACCTGAGGACCGCGCTGCTGGACGTCACCGACTCCGCCAGCATCCAGAAGGCCCTGGAGTGGGCCACGAAGGAGGTCGGGGACACAGGTGAGAGAGAGAGAGGGAGGGAGGGGGGGAGGGGGGGAGGGGGGGAGGGAGAGGGAGGGGAGGGGGAGAGAGAGGGAGAGAGGGAGGGAGGGAGGGGGGGAGGGAGGGGGGGAGAGGAGAGGGAGGGGGAGGGAGAGGGCGAGAGGGAGGGGGGGAGGGAGAGGGAGGGGAGGGGGAGGGAGGGGGGGGGAGGGGGGGAGGGAGAGGGAGGGGAGGGGGAGAGAGAGGGCGAGAGGGAGGGGGGGAGGGGGGGAGGGAGAGGGAGGGGAGGGGGAGAGAGAGGGCGAGAGGGAGGGGGGGAGGGAGAGGGAGGGGAGGGGGAGGGGAGGGGGAGAGAGAGGGGAGAGAGAGAGGGAGGGGGGGGGAGACAGAGAGAGGGAGAGAGACACAGGTGAGCAAGAGACATAGAGAGGGAGGGAGGGAGAGAGAGAGAGAAAGAGACAGAGAGAGGGAGAGGGAGAGGGAGGGAGAGAGAGAGGAAAAGAGAGAGAAGGAGAGAGAGGGAGAGACAGAGGGAAAGAGAGAGAAAGAGAGAGAGGGAGAGAGGGGCGGGGCTGATATTTTGAGGGTCTACATTCTGTTTGAGTACCACAAATTACACAAATGAAGCACTCTGGATGTGTCTGCTGGCTTCCTTCCAACCAAAATGGAAAACTTTGAATTATAACAACGTGTTAACTGCTCTTAACCAGACACTTTTAATGTCTGCCGATGAATTTACGGTCTGAAGGACACATTATGTCAGAAATGGCTGCGTATGCCATAAATAATAAATGTGCCAGAAATATTCACATCCCTGTCAGGTCAGCTAATGCTTTCGTTTAATGTGTTACTGTATATAATAAGCAGAAAGGAAAAGTTTATAGAACATAAGCAAGTTTTTTCTACAACATTAATTAATCCTGTTCAATTAATAAGTTGAACACTTGATGAACGCATTCACCGTCTGAGAACTGATCTGTCTGATAAAAAGTCATCAAATTTGGAATATTTTTTTTTTTTTTTGGTAGTGTGATTATCTGTTACTGAATTAATGTGGCAATAGAAGGGTAAAGCATCCCTTGACAGACACTAAAAGGGTCTCATTCAGAACAATTAACAACTTACACTCTGTTTATTCGATTTGATTTTCTTCACATATTTTTTTCACAATTAGATATTTTTCGCTCCAATCTGAGCCGCATGCATACGTGGTCCTAATTCTGATACATATCTTGTGATTGGCCAATGTGACTTGTGTCTGACCAGGAAAATAAGATTTTTCCCCCTCACAAGTGCTTTTTCTGCACTTGTCACGTGTCGACTTTAAACAACATTTCACAACAGGAGCTAGAAACATGCCGCTTGGCCCAAACACATGAATCTGGTCTGAGCCACTTGCGACACTACTGTGTGGACAGTAACCCAAATAGATCGGATTTGAGAAGCTAATCCGATTTGAGGATTAAGAAAAGCCTTAGTGGCTACAAATCAGGGGTGCAGTTATGGCTGGAGCGCAAAGCAGCACACTGCGGGTCCCCAGGACTGATTTGGGGAACCCCTGTTGTAGAGGAAGCCACATCTACAAAACATTACAGATCATTCACTTAGCAGACAGTCATATCCAGTGTGCCTTATAAACACGGTGAACGTCACACTGGATATGACTGTCTGCTAAGTGAATGATCCAGTGTGCCTTATAAACACGGTGAACGTCACACTGGATATGACTGTCTGCTAAGTGAATGATCCAGTGTGCCTTATAAACACGGTGAACGTCACACTGGATATGACTGTCTGCTAAGTGAATGATCCAGTGTGCCTTATAAACACGGTGAACGTCACACTGGATATAACTGTCTGCTAAGTGAATGATCCAGTGTGACTTATAAACACGGTGAACGTCACACTGGATATGACTGTCTGCTAAGTGAATGATCCAGTGTGCCTTATAAACACGGTGAACGTCACACTGGATATGACTGCCTGCTAAGTGAATGATCCAGTGTGCCTTATAAACACGGTGAACGTCACACTGGATATGACTGTCTGCTAAGTGAATGATCCAGTGTGCCTTATAAACACGGTGAACGTCACACTGGATATGACTGTCTGCTAAGTGAATGATCCAGTGTGACTTATAAACACGGTGAACGTCACACTGGATATGACTGTCTGCTAAGTGAATGATCCAGTGTGCCTTATAAACACGGTGAACGTCACACTGGATATGACTGTCTGCTAAGTGAATGATCCAGTGTGACTTATAAACACGGTGAACGTCACACTGGGAATGTGCGCTATGACTGGGAAGGGGAGAAAATGGCCGCTCTCCTCCCGTCTCCAGGGCTGTGGGGCCTGGTGAACAATGCGGGGCGGTCCCTCCCCATGGGCCCCACCGAGTGGATGAAGCCGTCGGACTTCGAGAGCACCCTGCGGGTGAACATGACGGGCGTGATCGCGATGACGCTGGCCTTCCTGCCGCTGCTGAAGAAGGGGCGGGGCCGCGTGGTCAACGTGGCGTCCGTGCTGGGCCGCGTGGCAGCCAACGGCGGGGGGTACTGCATCTCCAAGTTCGCCGTGGAGTCCTTCTCCGACTGCCTCAGGTATCCTGCCGCTTGCACGGCCTCGAGTGCCAGGGTTAGGGTTCGGGAGAAAACTCACCCAGCGACGTAAAAAACGACGATGTAAAAACTACTACCTAAAAACTCACCCGACAATGTAAAAAACTACTACCTAAAAACTCACCCGACAATGTAAAAAACTACTAACTAAAAACTCACCCGACAATGTAAAATACTATTAACTAAAAAACTCATTCAGCGACATAAAAAACTACTAATTAAAAAACTCACCCAGCGACATAAACTACTAACTAAAAAACTCACCCAGCAAAATAAAAAACTACAAACTAAAAAACTCACCCAGCGACATAAACTACTAACTAAAATACTCACCCAGCAATATAAAAAACTACTACCTCAAAAACTCACCCAGCAATGTAAAAACACTAGCTAATAATTTACTTGCCCAGCAATGTAAAAAAAAAAAAAAAAACTTTTTATTCTGTTCAAATAATAATACACACATAGTGTGATACAGTGATACAGTGAAAAAGAAAGTACACAAACTATTTCAATTCTGTGATTTTACGAAGATAGACAAAACAAACCCTCATCCAGACTTCAGTCCTACCTTCACACATTTTGTGGCTTATTTAAGGCTGAATAACCATGTACAAGTAGCTATCTATTAGATGTAATAGTGCGCCAAAGATGACTCAGGGAGAACAATCTGTTCCTGTTTAACACAAGTATATGCACACATTAATGCTTCTGGCAATGACATCATCTTTTCCATTTCAGGATCGATCACATTGAGACCAGGCATTAAAAAATGAGATTTTCTAAAATATTATTTATTTTATTTTTTATTGAATATCCCTTGTAGTGTAGGTTTCAGCATAATAGAATATATGTATGGTTCTTGAAACAAGATCAGAGACTCGTGTCATGTGCCCTACAAGGGACACAAATGAATTGCAGGGGTATATGTACATGTGGCAGTCCAGCATTGACTGTTGACATGATGTTCCTGTCCTCTGAATGGGGGAGTGTAGGCAGCCATCCCACGTTCTCCTTGCCTCAAGCTCCCATAGTTCATTGCACAGTCTTTATCAATAACCTCTCTGATGTGTTGTCAGAATTGTATTTAGTGGACGCAGCTTGTGTGGACAGGACAAAAAAATGCAACATGGACAACTTTAAGGCACAAACACCAGATTTTTCACAAACACCAGAATTAAATATGAAAGGAAACATAAAGGTAAAGGCAATTTATTGGGGAAAGGGTATTTTTTGCGGTTTGACGCTGTGGGCTGCCAGTAGGGGGCAGCATTTCAGCTTATCTTATAAGAATATTCCTTGAGCTCCATACCTCCCTGCTATAAGCATGGCAATGAACTGCAGTTCAGAGAGGTATCCCGTTCTGGCACCGCCCTCTTAGGATCTGATCAGTGTGCAAGCTTGCACATCCCTGGCGTGGCAGGCAGCTGCTACAGTTAGTACTGTCCCCGAGTACAGCACTCAAAAGCTCTCAGGAGGGTTGTTCTCCTAGGCCAGAGCACCTTGAGAGAGGGAATCTCAGTAAATCTGTTTTGCCAGGAGGGACATCCACTACTTTGGGGTCAAGGTGTGCATCATCGAGCCGGGGTTCTTTAAGACGGCCGTGACCAACCTGGAGTCCTTGGAGAGGGAGCTCCATCGGCTCTGGAACCAGCTCACCCCAGAAGTGCGCGACAGCTACGGAGAGAAGTACCTACTCAACTGTGAGCACACCTCCGCACTCCTCCCGGCAGTTTCGTCTAAAGGAAGGGGCTCCAGACTTACCCGAAATGGACCAGCGAGGGAGCAGGTTTTCGTTTTAGCCCAGCACTATGATACCTGTTTCAATTAATTGACTAATCTTGGCCTCAGTCAAGACCTTGATACATAGAAGAAGGTGTCTTAGTGCTGGGCTAAAACAAAGACCTGCACCCACACCGGCCCTTTTCGGATAAGGGTGGACACCCCTGGTTTAAAGGCTGTAGGACAGTAGTGAGGGGATGGGAGGGGGAGTGTGGGGGTCTAGACTGTGTATTGCCCAAACATCACTGGAAAAGGGATTTTTTGCCATATCACTCACCCCGGTTGAGTAAAAAATAAAACCAGCACTCCCTCAAGGAAATGGCAGCATACACTCTCAGAAAAAAAGGGTTATTTGCCTGTGCCCGTAGAACACTTTTTAGTTTTTAATGCACAGAAAAAAAAATGTTTTATTCAATAAATCCATTTTTTTAACTTCTGTTAGTTACACCTGTATTTTTAGGCTTTCTCGATTGAAAACTTTTACGCTCGTTTGAATTTAACCAATCAATTAATATGTCAAATACATTCATCATTTTTTCCATAAACCCTGTATATTTACAATGCGCTGTTATTATTATTGTTGTTGTTGCAGTATACTCCATATGCTGAAATTTTAGGAATGTTACAATTGTTCTTTTTTATACTGATACGTGTATTTTATGACACAGATGGAAATGCATGTTTGGAAACAACAATTGTCCGGCTAATGCCAATATATTTACCTCCCTTCTGACCATCTGCTGTGCCTCTCACCTGGTTCTGCTGATTTGTTGTACGATGATTCCAGACATCAAGGTGCAGCGCTTCATACTGAACCTCGTGTGCGACTCTGATCTGAGCAAAGTCACCAGCTGCATGGAGCACGCCCTGACCGCCAGCCATCCGCGAACCCGCTACAGCGCCGGCTGGGACGCCAAGATCGGCTGGATCCCTCTGTCCTACGCCCCGGCCTGGGTCGTTGACTGCGCACTCAACTTAGTGCTGCCTCGACCGGCGCGTAGCGTCTCCTAAATTTTTGGGAAAAAACAGGAAGACGCAAAGTGCCATGCGATGTATGGGGGATAAGTAGCGCATGCAAAAGCGCACCCAGTGTTATTCTGAGAACATCGCGTAATATCTGTTCTAAAATTCAAGTTTTTTTTCTGAAAACGTAAACAAAACCCTATTTTAAAAATGTGCTAAATGCTATGTGTGAGGTAAAACACAATATTTTTAATATTATACAATTATTTTTCACAAACCGTCCTATGTGCCTTACTGCTTTTTGAATATTATGCATGTTCTCTCTAGTTGTAGAGGTCTTTTGCATGCGTGACCCTGTAGCCTATATATTATTTATTTTTAACTGGAATGTCTACAACTATTATTTTGTCGCCGTTCAGCTTACTGCCTCAGGTTGCTGGAGTTCAAATGCCTGTGTATACAAATATTTCATAATAGCCTATATTCCCATATTATATATTCCCAGTTGCTCAAAGAAATGGAATTGATTTCATTAGGCACACCACCATGCAGACAACACACATGGACCTCTAATGTTGCTCCTATATAAACGTTATTTGACTTGTTCCCCCTGTAGCGTACTGCTTTTGAGATGGACTGGACGAAACGTTAAAAATGGAAAAACGACACTGAAAATAAAGGACTAGGAAGCAAAAAAAAAAAAAAATGCAAAGTGAAACAAATGACGTGTTTTTCTAAAAAAATAGTCAACTTTTAAAGGTAAAAAACATGCATAGTGGCCATATTCGTTTTTACACGCCATTAACATACAGCTCATTTCCTGCCTTTCACACATAAATATTTATTTAAGTGTTGCGTTTTTTCTTATATTATAGGCTGCGTTATTTGAATAGTGTGTTATTTGATAAATACATTGCATATTAACAAGAGTTCGTTTGTCGCACAGGTCAGGTGCCTTACTCATGAAACAAGCAGGATATGTCTACAGTGTTTACCTCTGACTGAAAATGTATATCGTATATCAAACTAACTGTTTGAAGGTTTTAATTCTCACATTACGATGACATGAAAGATATGCGCATAATAAACCGAATGATTCCTGAACGTGTTCTGTGCCATTTCATTCACTGAATATGTAACGCTATTGACGAGCAGTTCTGAACAGCGAATTGTATGAAGGTATTATTGGAGCAAAACAACTAAGCACCTGTGACAGTGGAATTTGTAGTCACAGAAAAAAATGCTTTAGGAGTTGCAAACTTGTAGAATTTTTTTCGTCTCCCACACATACAACACAACAGTTACACCTTCTCAAATTCTGCATTGCAGGTGCACAAATCCTATTCTACGAATCACAAATTAAGGAACTCATACGCTCACATTTTTGCTACATCAATTCCCAATTTACAGCCACCATATAATTGAAGCCACCATAATAATCGCCTCACCTTCCTGACAAACTTGCACATCAAGTTCTTAAAGAGATGGTCATCCTTTTGGAACTCTCATAAGCCTACTTCCAGTTCTCACAGGTAATTGGTTGTTTGAGTAACTAAGCGGCCAATTACTTTTTCACATGGGTGATATTACATTACAGGCATTTAGCAGACGCTCTTATCCAGAGCGACTTACACAACTTTTACATAGCATTTTTACATTATATCCATTTATACAGCTGGATATATACTGAAGCAATTTCAGTTAAGTACCTTGCTCAAGGGTACAACGGCAGTGTCCTACCCGGGAATCAAACCTGCGACATTTCGGTTACAAGCCCAGTTCCTTACCCACTGTGCTACAGTCCTGATATGGGTGTTTGATAACTTTTTTCATTTTTTTATGGCACTTCCATTCCAGAGTGGAATGATTTCATATTATATTTATCCATATTAATAATGTTCTGTAAGAGTAATAGCCTGCGGACACAAAAATTGAAACATATCCTCATTGACCCGTAAACGTCAGTTGACATCAGCACCAAGAAAAATTCCTTGTCCCCTGCACTTTAGGGAATAACAGTGGTTCTGTAATTGACAGAGCAAATTCTAAGCTACATAAATGGATGAGTGTCCTTATCAGAGATTTTCTATTTCTCATGGTTGACAGTTTACTATGGCAGAAATTAAGGCACATTGAGTCAGCTATGTGACTTGAATGTGGACATTCATGATTTCATTTCAAAAGCCTCTGTCAGCTGCAAATGAATCATGTGAATGACCAGGAAGGAAAAGCTAAGGAAAATATTTTGGTTGAGTCAATCGAGTGTAAAAATGCCTTATATGGGCAAACTGCTAGGGTTATCAAAAACATACTGACACAGGTATATGCTCAAAGAGTTTATTAATAATAGTCAGAATACTTTGAATATGAGGACAGTATTAATATTTCTGCAGAAAGATGCCAAAAAAAAGCAAGCAGTGAATTTGTTTAAAGACAAAACATGCTTGCATTTTCCCCATCAGGATTTGATGAGTCTAAATACATCGTTTTTTCACAAGAGTGTAAAAATTGCCATCACGGCCACCCCGGTTTTCAAACCCATAGTGACACAGCAGTCCACTTCGAGTGTTAAAAAGTTTCCCTGGAATGCCATTGCTCTTCCGGCTGAAAAACAGAAAAAATATGGTTCTTTTATATAAAATGTATATTTTATATACTTAAAGAGAGTTTAAGTGCCTATAAGCATTCTTTCTCCAATGCAAGGTCTACTAACTTTCAAAGATTATACAAGAAAAACTGAATAAGCCCCAGTTTCTATTCAAAGAAATTGCTGACCAAACTAATAATCAAGCAGAAACTAAACTTCAAATTTTAGCTTCTTGTAGCAGTAATGATTTCTTGACTTTCTTTTGCAGTAAAATAATGGAAATTAGAGAGCATATATCTGCTTCCACACTAGTCAACAATAGCTTTATTGATATTACAGACCTGCCTTCTAGACACACAGAATGACAGGAATCATTTACTCCCTTACTTCAGTGAACAAGGCAAAATAGTTTCTTCTTCCAAATCAACCACCTGCACTCCTGATCCCATACCCACAAAGCTACTGAGGGAGCTATTGCCTGTTCTTAGCAAGCCAATTCGTCATATAATTAATTCTTCACTGTAATCCAGCTATGTTCCTATATCCTTTATAGGATATAGGAACATAGAAAGCATCATAGTACTGAGACAGCCCT
The DNA here is from genome assembly GCF_013347855.1 of Anguilla anguilla. NCBI lineage: Eukaryota > Metazoa > Chordata > Actinopteri > Anguilliformes > Anguillidae > Anguilla > Anguilla anguilla. The sequence goes on from NC_049213.1 coordinate 4,753,613, forward strand.
TGCCTGAGTATTGAATGATCTGTTTCTCTCCCTCAATTGTGGATGTATGTTCTTGTCCTGCTTGACCTGGCCTGAGCCTTTGACACTATAGACCACCGTATCCTCCTCCATAGGTTAGAAAAAGCTGGTGTCACAGGACAAATTCTTATGTGGTTTTAATCCTACCTAGCTGGCAGATCTCAGGCTGTTAGGGTAAACATTATGTCCTCTGAGTATTTCAGGGTAAATTTTGATGTACCTCAAGGATCTGTGTTGGGTTCTTTGCTCTTTTCTTATTAAAAGCGGATGTCTGGGCTTGGGGCGGCACAGTGGTGGGTAGTACTTTTGCCTTCTGGGTTAGAATCCTGGCCTGGGCATTTCTATGTGGAGTTTGCATGTTCTCCCTGTGTCCGCATGGGTTTCCTGGTTTCCTCCCACAGTCCAAAGACATGCAGTAGGCTAATTGGAGACTCTAAATTGCTCATAGGTATGAGTGTGTGAGTGAATGGTGTGTGCCCTGCGATAGATTGGCGACCTGTCCAGGGTGTATTCTTGCCTAATGCATGCTGGGATAGGCTCAGACACCCCCCTGCGACCCTGCTCTGGATAAGCGGATATAGATAATGGATGGATGGATGGATGGATGGATGTTAGGCTGGTAGGGAGCTTGGCGTGAAGAGTCAAGCTCGCCCCTATGGAGCTGACATACTAGGTAGCTTAGCGTTATAGTGCCATTATATAAACGTACATTTACATACATTTACTGTGTATGTACTCCTCACAGGGAGTTTTCTTTACCACATTGGTATTTGGGGGTCAGGTCTGGTGTTTGCTCTGTCTCTTCCCTTGCTACTCTGTAAATCATCTTTGTGACAGTGCTCATTAAAAAGCTCTATACAAACAAAACTGAATTGAACTGAATTAAAAACTGAAGCTGAATGAAGACTCACCTGCACACCAGGTAAGTGATCCAGGGCCATGGAACAGCCTGGCCAATCTCAACGGAGTTGGAGTTCATCCCGCCACTCAACCACTGAACTCCACTGCCACCACAGGGGTCCACCAGCACCTGCACAAACAACCAAGGGGCCAGCTTTAGCATCTCAACCTCAGCACCCTGCTGATATCTATGATTTTCGCTCAAAAAGCCCCCATTGGGCACCATTCATTTTTTACTTTGTGCATTATATTAGAAAGAAAAATCACTTATTATTTTTCCAAGGTAAGATATTTTCTCCTACCACACAGACAAAGATAAGAATTTATTTATTATTATTTATTTTGGCCTACATCATATTTGCGCGTCCTAGTTGAAGATCTCTACACTTCCAGAATACTTTGATTTAGACGTTTCAGCTTCCTCCCTGTCTATCGGTGATCTGGCAGAGGGATTAGCTATTGCATGTAAACCCCTTGATGTAGCTGTTCCGTTAAAAAGTAAAAACGTTATTGAGAAGAGACTTGCTCCTTGGTATGCTGACCATGCGCAAGCTCTTAAACAGATTCCATCATCTGGAATGCAAGTGGCGTTCCACTAGACTGTAGGTATATCACCTGGCCTGGAAAGAGAGTTTAAGTGCCTATAAGCATTCTCTCTCCAATGCAAGGTCTACTAACTTTCAAAGACTATACAAGAAAAACTGAATAATTCCCAGTTTCTATTCAAAGAAAGTTGAAGATTTGTATGATGTAATGCACTGGGCTCGGAAAGAGAAGCTGAAGAATTTTGTTTATGGCAGAAAGTTTAAAGAGCAAGCATAGCTCATATGCCATTGAGATGAAAAACATGTACATTTTAATTAAACAATATTTGGACATGTCACGATTGCATTATTTATCTATTTAGAATAATTGCACGATTAAAGACCATTTAATTATATCCATGTTTTAATTTGAATTATATAAATCGAATAATTCTTCAGTTTTAAATCAGTCATATAAACTTCACATTGAGGACAGATTAATTCTATGTTCAATAATATATTTAAACGATTATAATTAAGCTGAAGATCATGGAATATTTCGGTGATCCTTGTTAATAAACATTCAAACTCGACAGAAAAAGCTCATGCAGACACTCACACATACCTCAAAACTGGTAGCCCTCTTTTCAGACCAACCATATTCATAATTGCAAGTGTTGACATTATGAATCCAGATCCATCCTCCATGCCATCCGCCATCTGGGCCTTTAGCTCGACAAACATGGCGTCCCGTCTTAGACGTCACGGTATCTGTGAAAGGTCAGAAATCATGAAGAAGTCTCATTCATTTCTGTCAGGCTGCTGTGCTGCTATTGTGGTTTTACGATCATGTTGAGTCCGTGAACTTATCAGTGCAGTGCAATGGCCAAATACTGCAGATTTTGTCTGGTCACTATGGCCAATCAAGTACATTAATTGCTCAGATTATTACCAATGAGAAGGAAAAAGTGGAACCAGAAGAGTCCTATTTAACTTAATGTTTACTAAGAATTGTGATTAACCACCGCTTGGAGAGTTAAACCTTGAAGTTTATGTTAATGGTGGCTATTGTCTTCCCTACAAAATGACTAAGGGGGTAGTAAACTTTTATAGGGGGGTGTCAATGAAGGACTCATAGAATCATTGGTATTTACATGAAGGATTGATGGACTTTTATGAATGTGCTGTGACTGTGCTATGTTGGATCTCATATAAAGCAACGTACAAAAATTCCAAGTTATTCACACCCGTACAAAGCACTGTCTATAACAAATTCATTCGAACTGGCAAAATCTACAGCTGCTATTAAAAGTATTGATATCAAAATGACACCAAGTTACTGTACTACATACGATATAGGCTATCTTGCCTCACCGAAATTAAAGAAGCTGTATTCCAAAAGGGAAGCATTGGGTAGCATTGCTTTGGAATACAGCTTCTTTACTTTCGGTGAGGCAAGATAGCCTATATTGTTTGTAGTACAGTGGCAGCCCCTTAATGTAAAGTGTTTCCACATTTACATCCCAAAAAACTGTTGCACCCTGATAATGACAAAGGACTCAATTTAGGGTTCATGAATACTATAAAAAATCACAGATTTACAACAGCTCTTTTAACTCATTTAATCTTACTCAGCTCAAGCTACGTACTTTGTGGTATGCCATCCAAGGATGTACGAGGCTCCCATCTCAGGTTTTGGTAGCGGCATCCATATGAGTGTGCATCATGTCCATTCCACAGAATCCAAGGACTCACGCAGGTGCAGCGCTGGACATGGTTTGTGGTGGAACACCGTGCATTTAGCCCACAGGGAAAGACACTGCATCCATCCACACATTTAGCATTGCGGCACACTTCACTGTCTCCACACACACTGTCCGCGTTGCATCTGTTACAAGCTCTGGGAGTGAATGATGGACAGGGCTGCTTGGTGCATCGGTAGGTGTCACTGGTCTGTCTGTCATCAATGGTCCAACCACTAGAACAGGAGGCTGTACAGACCGTAGCTCCATTCTCAGACTTGCAGGTGGTGCTTCCCCTCCTAGGGTGAGTGTAGCACACAGGCAGGGCACTCCATTGTTTTTTAGAACACTGCACTGTCTTTGGAAAGGGCTGGTAATCCTCTTGGCATGTCAGTGGGACCTCCTGCTGGTCTGTGCTGTGATGGGGCTTCTCACAGTAAGTGTTGGACAGGAGCTCTGCCTTGAGCAAGCCACAGCCGTTCTTGTTGAACAGGCTCCACTGCTCAGATACATAATGTTTAAACACACTTTTGAGGTATTCATCAGACCTCATAAGTGCACGTGCTCGTATCATTTTCTTTACAGCTGTAGGGCCGTACTGCAGTGCTTCTGGAGTCACCACCTTTTGTGACTCATGCTTGATCAGCAAATACCTCTGCCATCCTAACATGGCTTCCCGCTCCATAGCAAACATAATGTGAACAAAATAATCAACTCTCTCACTGTAGGATTTAGAGCATGCTGTTTTAAGGTTAGGGTTAGGGTGATTTAGTTGTTCTGTGAGCAGTGATTCCCGAAGAATGTCCAGGATATTGGATTTATCTCCATAGCCTGTCCCTTGCATCATTAGATCAAACTTGTGCATCATGTAAAGGAATGTGTTTCCTTTGGTGAAAAGGGATTCAACCTCAGAGACAAATTGATCCTGAGACATTGTTTCATTTTTAAGGAAATTGTGCACTTCTGCCAAATATCTGAATTTCTCAATCACATCAATGTACTTAATGAATATTTGTGCCCACTGGATGTCTTGCCTTAGGGTGTTGAACAGAGCTCCTACATATTCTTTCATTTCCTGAAGACCAATATAAATAGCAGTCAAGTCTGGTACAGGCTGGTAAGAGATACCAATGACTTCACTCTCCATGGCTGCGTAGTCAATGTCATTCTGAATGCTTCCCTCACAGGTTGGACCATAGAACATTTCATCACACTTACAGATTCCGCTTGATGTGTCTTTGATTTGTCTACACTCGCCTTTGTTACAGTTCACATCAGAGCAAGGATCGTTTTCAACAAGTTTCAGACTCTTTAAATAGACGGTATATGTTTCATAAAATCCAGGTAAGTTTGAACATTTTAGTTTCACAAGCTCATTATCAATTGTTTGAGCATAATCGGATCGTTCATGAATGTATTCTACATGTTTCATAGTTCTCTTTTGAAAAATAATGGGCCACTTGGATATTTTGTCCTGACAGCGCTTTCCTTCGCTATACCACTCCCGTTCCATTTGAGCTTTCATGCCTTGATGTACAGTGAACCCTTTTTCCCTGTGTAGGAGGTGTATTACTACTTTGTCTTGAGCGATAACTTTAATAGAGTTTCCGTAGGTCCTCTCTTCACCATCATTTTTGTCATGCACAATGACTGTCCAGTTATACCAGCTGAACTTCTTGTCCAAGTGCTCCTTGATAGTGAATGCAAGATGCTTATTGTTTGGCAAAGGCTTTGTTCCAATTTGCTTCACATCTTTCTGTGCCCACACCTCAAAATTGTCTGCACATTCGATCAAGACATCCTGTATCTTTGTGTGGATATTAGTTAACTGTGTGACTGCCTCTTTTGTTTTATGCTCACCATCATAGCCCTTTAATGCATAATAATAAAGATTCAGTTGCAATCCAGTGACCATCAGGGAAGTAAAATATGCAGTGAATTGCACAAGGGTTTTAAAATCCCCTTGAGACTTTTCAGTGACAAGTACCAAAAGGTTCTTATTTAAACTGGCTGGGTTGCTTTCTGTAAGGTAACTGTGAAAGTTATAAACGCTGTTCTCTGTTCCAGTGTTCTCGTAGAAAGTGGTGAATCTTTCAGCTAATCTGGTCTTCTCCTTTTCCGTTTGTGCTGCAGAGGCACTGTCTATGAACTCTCTCAGTTTGGTCCAGCAGTTCTTGATGTTGTTCTCATCATTGGAATAGACACTGGCATACACTGTCCATTCCATTTCTTCTGCCAGAGAGTTTATTTGGAGTGAGATGGAGTCCAGTTTCCTGTTGACCTCTGAAAACTGGACTTTCATGAATGTTAAAATGGGATCTTCTTGGGGGATAAAAGCAAGAATAAAACCCACCAATGCCCCAACAAAACTAAGAGCAGATGCAATCGTTCCCAGGTTTTTGAAGGCGTCCAAGACTGTGTCGGCTGTCTGTGGATCATCTTTAAACACTTCCAGTAGTTCTAATAGTTTGACACTGGTGTCTATCCCTTTTTCCACTTGGGTTACAACATCTGGATTGAGATTGGCAGTTGAGAAACTGCTGTACAGTAGGAGATAGAGCACAGAGAGGAAGATTCTCTTGGACTTCATCATTGTTTCCCTGTAAGACAACAACAATCAACATGAACAATGTCAATCAAAAAGCAAACACTGTATTACTAATGAAATGGTAATGTCTCCCTTACTGAGGCATTTCAAGGGGAGATTTGTCTTTTCTTAGTGTAATATGTAAGCTGTTTTTAAAAAAGCATTTTCTACATATAGTAAATGTAACAATGCTGTTTTCCCCATAAACAGAATTTATCTGGGTGGTCTGCCCAAATAGATTTCCTGCTCCTGTAAAGAATTTTTTGTGTTTAAAGAAGCATCAAGTTAGTTCAGGCAGGCTATGAGATTCAAGTCCATCTCCGGCTGAATCAGCTGTTGGCTTGGCTGAGTAGTGATGTTCACCTCTCACAGTCCATTCACATAATGGAGTGGTCTATTTAATGGCCACCCTCAACTCATTTGGCTGCTTCCTGCTGTGGAGTATGTGCATGTTTGCTGTGCACTGCCAGTGTAAGCATGTAGGCCTAGACTATACACCATGATGAGAGTGTTGCGATTTATTTTGCGTTTTTGCGTAAATCTCCACAACTGTGAGCTAGAGACTGTGGCATCGTAATGTCATGAACTTTCAAAAATTCTGCTGCACTCTAAGATGGGCGATATCCCATCTGGATTGCTGAGGTGGCTGTCACACTAACTGGGTTTGTTTGAGCTTAATGACACAAAATGAACTCCTGACTTGAACTGGACAGAATAATTAATCTGTATTATTTAAGTGTATTAAAGGGACAAAACACTTGAAGCTATGTTAGCTACGTTTACATGAAGCCACTTATTCCATGTCTAATCATATTAAAAACCCAATCAGAATGAAAATGTCTCATGTAACTCCTCAATCAGAATAACTATCCCATTTTAAAATTTCATTCGGTTTGAAAGGAGTGGTGTAAACCTTGTGTTAATCCAATTGATAGGAGAATGTTACCCATGTAAACAGTTGAGCTGACTACTTTATTCGGAATAAACTCATAAAATTCTTTCTGTGTATGTTCATTCATAGTGTAAGTGATGTCGACGAAGACACTACTGACCTGTGGTCAACTCACTTTTCCTTGTGGAAACATTTAAAAAAGTCAAATCGCAGAACACCTTGATGGTCAAAAATCCACAAATATGAGTTGTGTGTGGAAAAAATTTAGGAAAGCGGAATCCACAGAACTATCAAGTCGTCTTCTCCTGTTTAATAACTGGAGAATTAGCATATTACTAACATACACCAGTATTCATAAAGATTAGAAGTGGTCAGGAGATTGTAGGATGGATACAGCTTAGCTAGGCTATATTTTCTTACTTACTGGATAACTATTTTGTTAGATGTAACAGTCAACTTATTCATAATATTACTTGCAGCCATATCTCTCAAGCCTAATAAAGAAAAACTAATACATTAATATCAATATTGTCTTAACAACAATGAAACTACTTACAAGACTCATCACAAACAATGAAACCCTGTAACAATCTTATCAAGTGTCTCTTTGTAACCTTAGTAAAACATGTATACTAAAGTAAACCGCAAGAGGAAGCCCACGAATAGGCCGGTGCAGAACAATATAAGACAAAATACCTAACTAAAAAAGCTTTAAAATGTAGATAAAAAAGCATTTTTAAAAGCGAATACAACTGCAACACGTTACATATGTTGAAGCATTTTTGTAGTTAGGGGTGTGGTATTTATTAATTTTGAAAACATTAACGTAGTGCAATTGTATAGGTTTGGTTACAATGTCACAGCTGACTGATCACCATACCAGTTGCTAAATGCAGTTTTCATGCAACGACATGCCAATTTGCAATTGAAAATCCTGTTTCATAAATGCTTGATGCCTGTCTGTTTTGATATTATTGTCACTATTATCAGTATTTTGTTGTTATGAATATGCTTGGTGGCTTTCTTTGCAGGCATAAAATGGCATCTTTTCAATTTTCTCTATGTGGTCCTATTGACTGAAATGTACATCTATAGCTCAAAATTTGCCATTACTTTTGCTGTTACTATTTATTTTCCATTCCCCTTTATTTCTCTATGGGAATTTTTCCCCCAAAAAAACTTAAATATGGAAAACTATTTGGAATTTCAAAAAAAGATTTTAATAGCACACTGCTCTGAACCAAACTGAATATTATGAAGTTGGAATGGCATGTCTTGCTTAAAAGCTGTAGGACGAGCAGTGTGCAGAAATTTAGGTGGAAAGAAAATAAGAAGAAGAAGAACAAATAAAACCACAAGCGGTAATTAACAGGCTCCAAGCAGAATGCAGTGATTATTATTTTTTAATCAGTAAGGACCTATATTGGAAGAATGGTACAAACATTTTCAGTGTCTGTCCCAAAATTGGTTGTACCTTGCTTTCGTCAACAAACTTACAAGTTTCTTCAGGATCAGCTATTGCCTACTGAAACCTGATTGGCTCATGGTGGCCATATTTTTTCCCAGATATGACTTTATGATTGTACATCCAATGGGACAGTGACACAAATCATAGCTTGCAAACTTGAGTGGTTAAGCAACTGAGTCGTTAGAGGCATTATTTTAAAAATCTATTTTCCTCTTACAGCACCACCTCTTTGCAAAAGGCAGACAAAATTATCTTGCTGCATCAGAGGCAACCATTGCATATGTATGGCAGGTTTTGTGACGATCAGACAAAACATTCACAAGTTACAACTGTTTTAGTAAAAATGGCCATGCCCACAACAATTCCTTTCCCAATACTGTTTTAAAACTTTTTTTTTAAAACCAACATTTTTGATAAATATTTAATCACAGACTCCACAGATTCTTTTTCGTTTTCTGAAGTAATCACACTAATAAGGATAAGTATACAAGAGAACAGGCAGTGGGTTGCTTAAAGTAATAATCTTGAAGATTTTCATTAAATTAAAATAAATGTCTGTTAAGTCCCTATCTATCGCCAAATTAGGTAAAACAATGGTGATTAAGCATATTATTCTATTAATTTATATTATTATTATTATTTATGATTAAAGAACTGGGTGTCTGTGTGTGAGGGAGGGGAAGCGTGAAGACCAGACGTGACGAAACAGGGGATCTATAAGTTACCGAAGGGCACTCCAGTAACCACCAAGTCTCGTGAGAGACGAAATGAGAAGGGGGTGCTATACTCCTAAGGGACGTATCCCAAATAAAAAATAAACCCCTAAACGGGTAACTGAGGAAGGAGTATATAAAAAAATTAAAGTAACAGGGAAACGAGAAATAAAGAACAATAACCGACTTCAAACCGAAGCTGAGAAAAGAAAATGTCTTTTCACAAACAAACAGAAGACGTTCTGAGGCCAACTCAAACCAGAGGGAAAACTGGTTAGTAAGGGGCGGAAAGATTTGTGCCCCGAAGGTGACACAATAACCCCTAAAACCCGCCAACCTCAGAATCTGGACAAATACCGTCCTAATACCTTTTTCCCAAAAAAACAAACTGAAGTCTGAATTTGCTGTAATTCCTTGGTTCCTAAAATACTTATACCTTGCTCAAATAAAGCAACAGGGAACTGGCTAGAGCAAAACGTTACACTCAAGCACCATTCCACTGCCAACTGAGGCTTTAAATAACCAGCCAATCAGCAGAAGATGTGAGCAACCAACAGGTGAAACAGATCAGTGGTAATCCTGCAGAAATGCAAGGAATGTTAGAGCGGGAACAATCATCCTCTGTCTTCAACTCACTTGTGTGTGAGCGGCGTACTGTTTTTTCCGGTGTCTGCCAGCGAATAACTATACAATAACGGGGGGGGGGGGGGTACTGACCTTGCAAACCATCTCTCGAATGCTACCTTGTTGCAATGTTGCAGTGTAGCTAACTAAAGGCCAGTTCAGATCAATGATTCGCAACGAGACTGAATGCAACTTGCAAAATTTCAAGATGTCTGATTGTAAACGTTCTAAAACTGCACTTGGCGATTTGACGAGGTGGGTCTTTTGAGATAGCAGGCAACAGCTTCAGAGGCTCTGCAACTAACCAGTTCACACCGCTGCAATTTTCTCTGCAACATTCTAAAACCGTTTTGTCTCATTGCGAATCATTGATCTGAACTGGCCTTAATGTTATCGTTATTTACATTGCCATCAAGTTCATAATGATCGGAATAAAGCCGGTCTCATTTCTGTGTAAAGATATCAAGCCGGAGAAAACTAAATAAAAGAATACAGCAGTATGGTTCCTTCAGCCTTGATGCCCTTTTTTGATGAAATCTCCTTTGTTTTTGTTTTATTCTTCTTGTTCTGATTACTAACTTAACACCCAGTTCAACCCACCACAGCCCTTGGAACAGACCAAGCCGGTGACGCCCCACTAGCCAGCAGAGCAGCCCAGGACTTTCTGTGCTCCGGGAGGGAGGAGGAAGAAGGGCTGCCTTGTCGTCCGGGGGAGAATCACAGCATGTACTGGACTGTTCCGGGGCCACCCACCCTGACTCTTTAGTGGAGTGTTTATTTTGGTTTTTGTCTTTTGCTTTGTTGGGAGTGCGGGGGGGGTAGGCTTCGGCCAGGGATTCTCCCTGGTCTCAGTTTGGCGTTGGGGGTATGTGGTGTGGGGATGGCTGGTTTAAGCAGCCACACCTGCCCTGGGTCAAGCTAATTAGACCTGGTCAATTGGATAATTGGTTAAGAATTAGATAATTGGCCAGGCTAATTGGACCCAGGAACAGGAGTGGCTGCACCTGTGCATAGTGAGGTAATCACTGCGCACAGGTTAAATCTGCCATCCCCACTCACACGGGGAGCTCTCTGTCATGACAGGGTTTAAGATCTGCTCATTTGGCTGTACCACCTTGCCAAACCCTCGTAAAATAAATCTGGACTGTTTTAACATCTCCCTGTGTCTCTGTGCTGGAGGGCCCCAAGGAAAGCCACTTTGGTGGCCTGTGGCAGGCGTGTTTGCCACAAACCCCTATGTAGATTCACTATTGGCAGCTGTATTTTACTGCTTGCAAGGTTTTCGATATAGGGAATACACTGCATATACTGGAAATTTGATCCCTAATGTGATCCCACTATCATGGTTCTGTGTTTCTGTCTGTTTTTCCTTGTTAGGCCACCAGATGTCGGAACTTCTGTTTTGTGCCCTGCTTGTTCCCCTGTTAATTGTATTATTGCTTTCAATTATTTTATTGTTTCTGATTGTGTCTCATTGTTCCCGCTTGTGTCTTGTTATCTCCTCCTTTTCTGGTTTGATTGTTCTTTGAGTTCACCTGTGTCTTGTTACCCCGTCTATTTAAGTTCAGGGGCCACCACCGCCTGCTCTGCCCGTTGTCCCGCAGGGGCCGACTGCTCTGCCCGTTGTCCCGCAGCGGCCTCCGCAGCCTGCTCTGCCCAGTCTCCAGCAGGGTACGCCGCTGCCTGCTCTGCACAGTCTCCAGCAGGGTACGCCGCTGCCTGCCCAGCCCGCTGTCCCGCAGGAGAAGGCGCCTGCCCAGCCCGCTGTCCCGCAGGAGAAGGCGCCTGCCCAGCCCGCTGTCCCGCAGGAGAAGGCGCCTGCCCAGCCCGCTGTCCCGCAGGAGAAGGCGCCTGCCCAGCCCGCTGTCCCGCAGGAGAAGGCGCCTGCCCAGCCCGCTGTCCCGCAGGAGTAGGCGCCTGCCCAGCCCGCTGTCCCGCAGGAGAAGCCTGCTCCGCCTGTTGTCCCGGAGGGGCCGCCTACTCCACCCAGTGTTCCCGGGCCCCCTGTCATGGTTCTGTGTTCCTGTCTGTGTTTTCCCTGTTGGGCCGCCAGATGGCGGCACTTCTGTTTTGTGTCCTGCTCCCCCTGTGTAATTGTATGATTGTTTTCAATTGTCCTATTATTGTTTGCTGGTTGTCTCGTTTTCCCTTCCCTCTCTGTGGCCTGATTGTTCATGGTGCCCTCCTGTGTCTCATCAGTGTCTGTTCTATTTATGTTTCCCTCTTCCTTGACTCAGGTGCTGGATCCTTGGTTATGTCTGGTTGTGTTGTGCATAAGCCTCTACTCATGTACCTGCTCCATGTGTTCCTGCCCATGTTCTGGTTTCCAAAAACACAAGGAAACCAGAGTTTTTTGAGTTGCCCTGCGAGGCTTTTTGTTCCCTTTTGTTTCCTTGTTTTAGTAAAGTCTTTTGTTCCTACCCTTTTTGGAGTTGTATTTTTCCCCCTCTGCGTTTGGGTCCAAAACCCCCCACGCACCCTGACACCCCCCAGTGTGCCCGCGTCCTCCAGCGTGCCTACGTCCCCTATTGCTCCCAAGCCGTCGCTGTTGATATATGATTAGCTGATGGTGACCATGTTTTAAAGAAATCTTTTGAGCTATAGACCACCTGTTGGGTCTAAAAACTTGCAAAGAGATGGAGCATGCCACATTTCAACCAGATTTGTCAAACCGTTGAAGAGTTACAGGCATTTAAACTTGTTTGGTTGTTATAGTGCCATCTATTGATCGAGAGGTGGGTTAGGGGTTGTGGGCGTCCTCAGAATCAAGTACTCTACTGGGTTACCAAATTTGGTGAGTTACAGCTGTTTTAGTGAAACAGGCCATGCCCTCAACAATTGATTGACATGTCATGGGCAAACAGTTTTCAGAATAAAAAACAGCAAGAACTTTTCTTTCAGGTTGCAACAGGCATGATCTGTGTCGAATGGCGTGAAAACTGGATCAACTTTGTAGAAGAAGCAAAAAATATGCTTTTGTAAAATTCAAAATGGGTGCGAATGGTGTTTCTTGAGACAAAGTTGTGTATCTCACACATTTTAGGCTAAGTGATAGGCTTATGTTCAATGATAAAAAGACACATATTTGGAAAAATGATTTGAAATAAAACAATTTATTGATTTCTAATGCCCCCTTTTGATATTTCTATTCAATGCTTTACTCATGTGCCACAATAATGTAATGTTTTTGAGTTGAAATATCTTCATTTGGGGGCTTTTCCAAGCAAATATTGATATATGCGATTAATTGCGATTAATACGATTAATTAATCAGCATATCATGCAATTAATTAGATTTAAATTTTTAATTGGTTGACAGCCCTAGTTGTAATATAAGAATATGTGAGTGTAAATAAACTATTTATTTAAATACATGTATGTTTTTTTTTTTTTGTTTTTTTTTGTCTGTTTTGTTTTAACTTTTCTGCGCATGCATGTGCTTTTCTTCTTGGAGAGCGGTAAATAAATTCACCTTTGGACTGAAGTGCTACTGCGATGTGTGCAATCTCTCCCTGAACCCTCATTCCAATTACACATGTGACACAATGAAAATCACCTTGCCCTCACATTAACTCTAGTTCACAGACTGGTGTCTCACTTAAGGCAGTGGTGTTTTAACCCCTATGTAGATTCACTATTTTAGATTCAACTGTATTTTACTGCTTGCAAGGTTGTAGATATAGGGAATACACTGCATACACTGGAAAGTTGACCCAAAATGAGATCCCACCATTGCAGATACAGCATGTCCTTAAGTCTGCAATATTTTAGTATGCACCTCAAGCATTCAATGATTACTTACTACCGTGGACATGCTGCAGTATTTTTAAATCTGATGAAAAACATGTTTTCAATGTACAAAAATGCCAAGTTACTCACACATACAAAGCACTGTCAATAAGTCATTCATTCAAATCTAGGCCTAGCATTAAAAGTATTGATATCAAAATTGTGCCAAGTTACATGAAACAATATTGTCTCAGCTCAGACAAATTAAACAAGCTGTATTCCAATGTAATGCTACCGAATGTTTCCTAAATTCTTTCAAGTAACTTGGCCCTGTGTGTACAAACATACAGTGCACAATATTTATGTTGATAGTTTTGCGAGATTCTATATTTATTTAATAGGCCTAGTAAAAGCTTTATTAGCAACATGAAATTGCTGCCAGTGATCAACAAAAAATCCAACATACACGGCCTTTGGTTCCAAATGTGTAAAATTAAAATACACAATTACAGTAAATCAGCTATTTCTCAATGTTTCAATGATCTGTTCATTCAAAAATGCTTATCAGCTGTTTCAATATAGCTTTTGAGCTGCTGTTGTTGCAGAAGTAGAGGCGTTATACTATATTTAAGGTTTTGAACATTAGATTTTCATTTCTGGCATGCTGTGTGCAAGCATTTGTTAATAAGACAAGAAAGGTCCATAATTTTGGTATTGGGTAAGCTTGTATGTAAAGAAACTTTAAGCATTTTAGAAACATGTTAATTGACTGCATATTCTGTGAAAACAACATGAATTGTGTTAATGGTATGGTCCACAACAGGCGGATGTTGTGCTAATTGTGTTTAGAGTTTTGAAAATGTAAACGGACTGCATTTATATAGCGCTTTTATCCAAAGTGCTTTACAATTGATGCCTCTCAGTCACCAGAGCAGTTAGGGGTTAGGTGTCTTGCTCAAGGACACTTCGACACGCCCAGGCTGGGGTTCGAACCGGCAACCCTCCGACTACCAGACAACTGCTCTTACCTCTTGACCCATGTCGCCCCTTAAAAGATGGAACATAACTGAAGTCATTTACTGAAGTAGTACAGTATTTGGTAAATGTTGATGTTATCTATACTAGTCCCTTTCAAATAAATTCATGCATGAAATGAGAATGAAAAAGACTATTTGTTGCCATATGTAGAATTTTTCTACAAAGAAAATAAATCCTTACATTTCATATTACATTCATCCATTCTCATCAATGACATCACATTCATCCATTCTCATGTCACATGAATGTCACACAACAGAAAGCCTACCTTGATCTCAGCAGAGACTCTAATTGTAATGTGTGGTCTGTGCTGCATATATAGGTGGTAGGCAGAGCACGCCCACTGTGTGGGGGCGGTGTGGGTGCGGGTACATTTTGTGGAATTAGTAACTCCCCATCTGTTAGTTCCCACCTGTCGGGACACTTGAAGATGGTTATTGTGGTCGTTATCAGAAGTCCTACATCTGTGGAAATGTTTCCCCACGCACATTCAGGCGAGCCTCAGTCTGATCAGAAGAATGCTCATGCCTGCCGCCACACAGCTGTCCTCAAAATAGAAAGAGAGAGAGAAAAAAAACTCAAGGAGTGTGTCCAACAACACAGCTATCTTTCGACACACCGAACACAGGACAGGACATTTCCATTATTTATCTGAAACTTTCTATCCAAAGTGACTCATATCACATGAAGCAGTGGCCAGCCTCCCCTAGAGCAATGTGGGGATAAGGGCCTAGATCAATGCCCCACCTGGCCCTGACGTTTTCAACCAGCAATGTTTTGGCAACCAGCGCAGCACCCTAACCACTAAACTACTGCCAAGCACCCTGACCACTAGACTACAACCCAGCCCCCTAACCACTAAACCACAGCCCAGCACCCTAACCACTAAACCACAGCGCAGCACCCTAACCACTAAACCACAGCCCAGCACCCTAACCACTAAACCACAGCCCAGCACCCTAACCACTAAACTACAGCCCAGCACCCTGACCACTAGACTACAACCCAGCCCCCTAACCACTAAACTACAGCCCAGCATCCTAACCACTAGACTACAGCCCAGCATCCTAACCACTACTGCCCAGCCCCCGAATCACTACAGCAGAGAACAGCCATCTAGGTACAGCAGCCACAGCATGTATCAGACGGTGGTGGTGAAGAAGGAACTGAGCCAAAAGGCAAAGCTCTCGATTTACCAGTCGACCTCCGTCCCTACTCTCACCTATGGTTACAAGCTATGGGTAGTGACTAAAAGAGTGAGATCGCGAATACAAGTGGCCGAAATGGGGTTTCTCCATAGGGTGGTAAGGCTTACTGTCCTTCATAGGGTGAGGAGCTCAGTAATCCGAGAGGACGTCAAAGTAGAATCGCTGCTCCTCTGCATTGAAAGGATTCAGTTGTGGTGGGTCAGGAATTTGATGAGGATGCCTCCTGGGCGCCTTCCTCTGGAGGTGTTCCAGGCTCGGCCAGCAGGTAGGAGACCCAGGGGCAGACCTATGACACGCTGGAGGGATTATATCCAAAGGCTGGTCTGGGACTGCCTGGGGATCCACCAGGATGAGTTGGCGGAAGTCGCTGCAGAGAGGGACATCTGGGTTGCTCTGCTTTCCCCTTTGCCACCGCGACTCTGACTTGGACTAAGTGGTTAGAGAATGGATGGATGGATGGATGGATGATTAAAGTAAACATTCCATATGTTACCATTCTCTTGTGGAATCAGCGGAACTTGTGCATCATGGCAATTGATGTCCTAAAGCACAGGCAGGAGCAGCCACGAGGAGGAGCAGCAGGAGGTACCACATGCCCAGGATGTGGACAGGAAGAGGCTTTGCCTTATTCGTCTCATGCTGCATTCACCTGCTCAACAAACTTTAATTACCAGCCCTGGCACTTCTATGGCCTTAGATGATGCAGTTATCCTAGCCTACTAGAGAATGTATTCTTTTCTTGTTTGTTGTGTATGTTGCTAATGTCAATATAAACAGCACATGTTTAATGTTTTTTTGTGAATGCTTTTATAATGCTTATTGTGCAAAGCAAATTCCCCATGGCATAATGAAGGTTTTAATTAATTTATGCAGGATGCAGACGTGACTGGAGGAGAGAGGAAGAGGAAGAGCGCCACGACTGTAGAGGACAAGGAGGAGGAAGAGGAGGAGGTAGAGGATTTTTGTTGGTTTTGGTTTTGTATCAATGTCAATATATGTCTGGTGTGCATGTTTGATGTTTGTATGTACATGCTTTTATAATGGTTATTGTGCGAAGCAAGTTCCCCTTGGGGCAATGAAGGTTTTCATTCATTCATTTGCGAGCCCATATGCAATGTATAGTAGCGAGGATTCTAATTTACATAAATTAGCAGACTTATTCAGATGGAGGAGAGCAAAGATGCCCCATGCTCCTCCTGTCCCAGTCAGAGGAGGATAATTTATTGACCTCTCCTCCAGTAAGTGTAGTGTTGATTGAAATTGATTAATATTAGTGATATTGCACAAATGTATTGTTATTGAAATCTTATAAAGGTTATAAAGTCACATTTTCCCATACAGCTGATTTTAAGCAAAAAGGCATGTTTTCAATACTAGTACATTTCTCAGTATGACAAAAAAGTAAAGAAAATATATATACAAGGTTCTTTTCTGTTCTTTACTGTCCAGAAAAGAAAAGTTTGTAGTCCGGGAACAGGTCCATGTTTTGCTGGATCCTGGCCAGGTTCTATATAATTTTTCTGTTTGCTGTTTGGCTGAATGCCAAGTAGGTGGGTCATAAAAGATTCTAGAGAAACTCTCTCTCGTGTAAATAAGTGTGTGTGCCTGCGTGCGTGGGTGTGTGCGTGTAAAAACATTTTATGTTGGGATGGCAGATATGCCATCTTACTTCAGATGGTAAGATGAAAATACACAGAGCCAAGTTACTTCATTATAATTTAGGAACCATTGGGAAGCAGTGCTTCGGAATACAGCTCGTTTCATTTGTGTGAGCCAAGATAGCCAATATTGTTTCTTGTAACATGGCCTAATATTGATATCAATACTTTCAGAAGAAAATAGAGTACAGGATCTCAGAGCTGGAAAAAAAGGTCAACCCTCCAGTAAAAGTAAAAGTAAAAGTAAAAGTAAAACTCTCAGATAAAATCCTGGCAGTACAATAAAAAATCACAAATAAAAGATCACTTCACAAGCTAAGGACCACACTGTCAACTGAATGCAAACAAGGATGTTTATTCAGCAGGTGTTCGCAACTGAAAGCAATAAATTGTAGATAAACATGTAAATGTATCGATGACAAGTCTGCGGTGTGGGGAGAGAGGGAGAGAGGGGGAGAGAGAGAGAGAGAGAGAGAGAGAGAGAGAGAGAGAGAGAGAGAGAGAGAGAGAGAGAGAGCGAGAGAGAGAGAGAGAGAGAGAGAGAGAGGCAGGATGATGGGGCACTTAAAATGAGAATGAAGAAGAGAAAACAGGTATGGTGGACAGGAAGGATTCTTTTAGGAAAAAGAAGAAGGGGGTGTTTGAGGTGTTCCTGCTCCTGAAACTCAGCTATTATTGCTTCAATTTATGAGCTAAGAACCACACCACACATCAGTTGAACGCAAACAAGGATGTTTATTGAACAGGTGTTAACAACTGAAAGCAATAAATTGTACATACAGTCAGGTCCATAAATATTGGGACAGTGACACAATTTTCATCATTTTGGCTTTGACTGCCTAAAGTCTTGAACCCATACTCATCACCAGACGCTGGGTTTCTTCGCTGGTGATGCTCTGCCAGGCCTCTACTGCAGCTGTCTTCAGTTCCTGCTTGTTCTTGGGGCGTTTTGCCTTCAGTTTTGCCTTCAGCAAGTGAAATGCATGCTCAATTGGATTCAGGTCAGGTGATTGACTTGGCCATTGCAGAACATTCCACTTCTTTGCCTTAAAAAAGTCTTGGGTTGCTTGCGTAGTATGCTTAGGGTCATTGTCCATCTGCACTGTGAAGCGCCGTCCAATGAGTTTTGAAGCATTTGGCTAAATCTGAGCAGTTAATATAGCCCTATACACTTCAGAATTCATCCTGCTGCTTTTGTCAGCTGTCACATCATCAATAAATACAAGGGAACCAGTTCCAGTGGCAGCCATACATGCCCACGCCATAACACTACCTCCACCATGCTTCACAGATGAGGTGGTATGATTCGGATAATGAGCAGTTCCTTTCCTTCTCCATACTCTTCTCTTCCCATCATTCTGTTCACGCTGACCTTTGTCTCATCTGTCCATAGCATGTTCCAGAACTGTACAGGCTTTTTTAGATGTTTTTTTGGCAAACTCTAATCTGGTCTTCCTGTTTTTGAGGCTTACCAATGGTTTACATCTTGTGGTAAACCCTCTGTATTTACTCTGGTGAAGTCTTTTCTTGATTGTTGACTTGAAGATACGCCTACCCTCCTGGAGGGTGTTCTTGATCTGGCTGACTGTTGTGAAGGGGTTTTTCTTTCCAGGGAAAGTATTCTTCTGTCATCCACAGTTGTTTTCCGTGGTCTTCCGGGCCTTTTGGTGTTTCTGCGCTCACCAGTGCGTTCTTTCTTTTTAAGACTGTACCAAATAGTTGATTTGGCCACACCTAATGTTTTTGCTATCTCTCTGATGGGTTTTATGTTTTTTTTTTCATTTCATTTCATGATGGCTTGCTTCACCGACAGTGACAGCTCCTTGGACTTCATATTGAGAGTTAACAGCAACAGATTCCAAATGCAAATGCCACACATGAAATCAATTCTAGGCCTTTTATCTGCTTACTTATAAATTAGTAATGAATATATTATTAATTTTAGCTGAAACGTTTTTCATTAGAACAAGCTTGATTTCTTGCTATTTGCTTCCTAGCCAACATGAGTAGGATTGCAAGCATCATTTAGGCTATCATTTACAAAGGCTAGCTTTGTTTGTTAACTAGCTACCAATCTTTTCTTGCAACATTAAATTTGTTTTGATTTATTATTTTAATACATAACATTACATTACATTACATTACAGGCATTTGGCAGACGCTCTTATCCAGAGCGACGTACAACAAAGTGTATAACCATGACCAGGAACAAGTATGACGAAACCCCTAGAGAGAAGTACCGGTCCAAGTACAGGGAACAACCGCATAGTTCAACTTGGACCCTGATGGTTAAACTGATTAACACTAACGAGAACGGCAACAACGCAATCTATGGAAAAATAAAAATAAATAAAAATACAAGTAGTCGTTAAGACAGTTGATGCGTCTAAGTCACCTATGAAACAGCTGCCTAGTTACAACCCTAAGTTTAGTCATTTACAGGGGGGAAGGGAGGGATGGGGAGAGGTGCAGCCTGAAGAGGTGGGTCTTCAGTCGTCGTTTGAAATGGGTCACAGTCTCAGCTGTTCTGACCTCCACAGGGACATATTAAATGTCCAAATTGCCCCAGATAGCTTCAGGCTAACCATTTGCTTTCTAGCTATGTTAAATTGTCAAATTATTGTGGTTATGTTCAGTTTAATTTGTTCAAAATCAAAACAAGACTTGCAAGAAAGCATTGGTAGGTAGCTAACAAGCAAAGCTAGCCTTACAATCAAGGTTATTTGATGCTTACAATCCTACTCAAGGTAGCTAGCAAGCAGTGAAAAAAACAAGCATGTTCCAATGAAAAACGTTTCAGAATCAGCATCTAAATGTTATAATGCATTTATTACTTTCTATCCAGCTTGCCAAGTTAAAATTAACTGTGGAAATTCCTTATGACAATGAATTATTTTCCACCACGTAAGTAATTCAGTTCATGTACCTAACGTTGATATACACTCCTCTCTTGAGCGTCTAGCAGCCATTGTAGCCTATTAGAGATTCTAAGTAGCCTAACTGGAGATAAAACTTATATTTGTAATCCACGTAGATCACAAACCCTTGAATATAAAAACGACTCATTTAAATCGGTTGAGAAATGTAAACGTTATAGTGCTTTTTATCCAGAAAAACCGCAACTCCCCCGTTTACTTGTATTTGTTTTTAGGTATAGGTTTTTAGGTCTTGCCTAGTCCAATATGGCGACGACGTTGAGGTACGATCCTAAGCAAAGGCACATGTATATATGTCCATATATGTCTATGTACATGATGATACTTGTCTAACTGATAAAGTTTTCTTTTCTGCACTTCTGATTTGTCAAAACAACAGGACAACAGTTTCTACAATTACGATAGGTCAGGGGGGCGGGATTACTGTATTAAAGACGTGTGAGCAATGAAATCTCTCTCTTTCCTTGTGGTCAGCAGTGTGAAGCCGCCAGTGCAATTGTGTGCGTTTGTTTTCCATTTGTAGCGCCTAGCTACATCTGTAAGTGCTTGTAATAGTGCTGGTTTTAATAGAATAACGTTACATTCGTCCACGTCATTGTCAAAGTGCGTGTGTTGTTATCAGAGAGATTCTAGTGGAATCCGCATCAGTGAGCACCTGTAAGTATTATCGGAGCTAGCTAGCTTGCTATTGCTACAGAGTGTTGCTTCAGCTTGCATTTAGCTTTATGGCAATTTAGCTCGCGCTAACATAATGCTACCGCACATTCAGCACTGGGGACTGGAACCAGAGACTGTAAAATATGGAACCTGGACACTGGCCGTTTATCCAGATGGCGCTCTATGCTACCAGCAATAGCATAGTAGCACCTCTGGCACCGGGAAACCCGACAGCGCTCCGTGTGACCGGAAAAGCACGGAAGCACCTATAGCAGCAAGGGAGAAAATCTGCATCGTTCACAGTAAGCACATTTCGATCAGGCCTGCAATGGGGGTTCTTTTATTCTTTATTATTGCCGGCTAGTTTGTTTTATCTTGTGTGTGGGCCCACAAAGTGTTTGTAATTGTATTGTATTGCATTTAAGGTGAACACTTGTAATTTCACTGCTGTCTTCTATTGTGGTAGCCATTCCTGTATGGATTATATCAATATTGATAGTATAACGTATTGACGCTAATAGAACATTATTATTGAAATATACTATGTTGTATACATATATTATTATAGTGTTTAAAATAATATTTGACAGCTTACTAGCTAAACTTGTTGAATTCAATTATTGTATGAATACATACTAAACTTTGAGCTAAAGGGTACCTAGAACTTAAAGGTATACTACGTTCAGTAACCTTACATTGAGTGAAAGATATGGTTCGCTTTATTTTTTGCATACTTACCTTAGGGGATAAAGAGTGTTTTTTTCATACTCGCCTCAAGTGGTTTGTTTCCACTTACCCTTGTTTTACTATTTAACTTAAAGGGTTGAAGATTTAAAAAATTATTCCAATGATACATTTTTATTTTAGTAAATAAATTACATATTTTTGCTACATCTTCTTTGTTTATTTAAATAGATACATTGAATCTATCAAGGCTGCAGGTTTAATTCTGTTAACATCGGCCATCTTCTATCTTATGGTAAGGTCATATAATATTCACCTCAGTGATCAGAGTATATCCAGTGAAAAGGGGGAGACACACTTAAGACATACTGAGCAATCTTAGGGTTAAAAGAACTCAGGCGCTGTATATCATGTCCAGGAGTACTGAGGCAGCGTTACAGAGCGGTGATACTTGGTCTAGATGTGTATCCAAACTAATCAAATAATTTAGCCTTTACGATCCATTTTATCCATTCCATGTCATTCAGTGGAACCGGTCCATTGCCACCATGCAGCTATATTTTATCTTTTTTTTTTATTACTTGAGCACCTCCTTTTTTTTGTGGTATTTATACCTGGGACTTTGCTACCGACTCCATTACTGGGACTCCGGTGTCACTGTAATCTCAAGACAACAAGCTAGACAAAAGCCTGCCGTCCCTGGGTGGGCTCGAACCACCAACCTTTCGGGTTAACAGCCAAACGCGCTGTCAGATTGCGCCACAGAGACTGACATGCAAGCTTGTCCCTAGGTGTCTTTTTTTTTTTGAGTTGTGCCACTATCCTACGTGAGAACGTCAGGCACCAAGGCGGTGTCACTTCCAGGAAGTGGTGGTTCCCCAACATCTAGGAGGGGCCCGGCTAGCTCAGTCGGTAGAGCATGAGACTCTTAATCTCAGGGTCGTGGGTTCGAGCCCCACGTTGGGCGTGGTCTTTTCCTCAAACAAAATTCTTTGGTTATCAATTACTCTAGAGGTCTTCCTTGGCCTGATGGGCCCTTTGTGATTACTGAGCTCATAAGTGTGCACTTTCTTCTCAATGATGTTCCAAGCAATTCAATTTTGATAAGCCAAAGGTTTGGCATATGCTTTTTTCTTATTTCTCCGCCCTTACATGTACACACTGTGGTATGACAAGCAGGCGTACTGAACAGCTGCTACATCCCTATCTAGCTGTCTGTAAAAAATATCTGCCTCAGCCAAAACTTCATTTCCCAGAGTGCCTGCAGGCTGTGCTGTCAAACAGAGGGAGAGAAGCAGAGGAATGCACAGTACATGGCTGCGATAGACTTGCAAAACAAACATTCCCCAATAACAGACATAAACATAACAGGACAACAGCTGTCCTCTGGACAGAAGAGGACACATTAAAGGAGATATGGTGGCTAACTTTGTTTGAAGAACTTGAGTAAAACTTTGAAAGCATTATTTTGTTTGCTATGTTTGGATGAGTAATGTAGAATATGAACCATACTTGCAATCAATTGTGGTGACTGGCTTGGAGGAAAATAAATAAATAAATAAAATGGTGCCAATACTGCAACAACAACAACTGGGTTCTAAATATCAGAAAAACAAATTAACTAATTTTTTATTAAGTTTTGGAAGGACCCAGCAGGCCGCTCTTACTATACCACTAAGCCAGTTAGCCTGAGTTGCTCTGCATTCAGGATGTTTTCAAATAAAACCAGAGTTTGAGTATGAGCTGAGCTGTACTGTGAGTGTACCATCTCCTCTGAGAACACATCTCAGGCCAGTATAAAAAGAAAGAGCTGTCAGCTTAAATAATGTGGTTTGACAGCAATGGTGAAAACAGGTGGAAAAAAAGACAGACTGAAGTCAGAGTGATCTACCAGCCCACTGTCCCACAGGTAGGCATTAAGGACCTTTCCTCAATAGCACCCAGCCAGTAGAAACTTGGTGCTTGGATGCCCCCCTGTGGCCGATCAGTCAAGTGGTTAATCACACACGTTTACAAAAGCTGACAGATCGGTTTTGGATGGAAACATGCAATTATTTCAGCTGTATGTATAATGCAATTAATGAAATGAAGCATTATGGACTGCTAAATTGTTTCTTACTCTGTGGGACATTAAAAAATTATTTGCTGGGGAAGGTCTCTTACTGGAATGGCTTCACACACATGTATTTCAGTAAATCAATCAGCGTATTAAAAATGACAAATAAATAGCCTACTCTTTGTAAACCTGGTGTTTCTTGTATTGTTGACAAATGGACATTTATGTTCAGGGATGGGCACATATTCACACTCTGTCTACGGTTTTAACTCCTTCACGCAAGGCCCCTTGTGGCTGGGGCCCCGGCATCCTGAGATCATTCAGCTCAGGCATTTACTGCTCCTGCAACCATTCTATGAGTGGAAACTACAAACTCTCTGTTCTAGCTTCATTAGTGAACAATACACTACAAAGATACCAAATATGGGGTTTACAAGCACCACCAATATTGTGTAGTTCATCCATTAACAAGCACTCCCAGCCAAGTCTCATCTACAACTATAATGATCAAGGTCATTGTGGTGTGGGGATGGCTGGTTTAAGCAGCCACACCTGCCCTGGGTCAAGCTAATTAGACCTGGCTAGTTAGATAATTGGTTATTAATTAGATAATTGGCCAGGCTAATTGGACCCGGAAGCAGGAGTGGCTGCACCTGTGCGTCGTGAGGTAATCAGGTTAAATCTGCCATCCCCACTCACATGGGGGAGCCTCTCTGTCATGACAGTGTTTTAGATCTGCTCACTTGGCTGTAACATCTTGCCAAACCCTCGTAAATAAATGTGGACTGTTGGAACATCTTCTCCCTGTGTCTCTGTGCTGGAGGGCCCCGTGGAAAGCCACTTCGGTGGCCTGTGGCAGGCGTGTTTGCCACAGTGGCGCCCAACATGGGGCTGCTCCTTGGTTCCTTGCAGGAACCAGCGTCCCCTCCGTTGTCATCTCCCGCTCCCCGTTTTTGGCCTGGAGGATCCGCCCGAAGCCCTGTCGGGAACACCTCAGCTGCCCCTCCTCCAGTGTGCTTCCTGGCTGGCCCTCCTGTGCCTCTTTCCTGTGCCGGAGCGGCCCCACGTTGGGCGCCACTGTGGCAAACACGCCTGCCACAGGCCACCGAAGTGGCTTTCCTAGGGGCCCTCCAGCACGTGAGTGGGGATGGCAGATTTAACCTGTGCGCACCGATTACCTCACTACGCACAGGTGCAGCCACTCCTGCTCCTGGGTCCAATTAGCCTGGCCAATTATCTAATTAATAACCAATTATCTAACTAGCCAAATGTTTGACCAGGAAGGAAAAGCTGAGGAAAATATTTTGGTTGAGTCAATCGAGTGTAAAAATGCCTTATATGGGCAAACTGCTAGGGCTATCAAAAACATACTGACACAGGTATGCTCAAAGAGTTTATTAATAATAGTCAGAATACTTTGAATATGAGGACAGTATTAATATTTCTGCAGAAAGATGCCAAAAAAAAGCAAGCAGTGAATTTGTCACACGTCACTGATCCTTCATATACATCATATTTGATAGATTTACATGTGACAGATGTGTATATGAGAGAGAGATGGTTCCATTTAAAGCAAAGGCTTTCTTAATTGACAAGAGATAAATGTCTATTCTATGTTTTATGTTGATCAGACTCAATAACTTTTTTTAAAAAGTATAGAAGTGAGTGATTGTTGAAAGACAAAACATGCTTGCATTTTCCCCATCAGGATTCGATGAGTCTAAATACATCGTTTTTTCACAAGAGTGTAGAAATTGCCATCACGGTTACCCCGGTTTTCAAACCCATAGTGACACAGCAGTCCACTTCGAGTGTTAAAAAGTTTCCCTGGAATGCCATTGCTCTTCCGGCTGAAAGACAGAAAAAATACGGTTATTATATGTGAAATGTGACACTGCTCCCACCTATAAGAACAGAGTATTTCCCTGTGTGTGTGTGTGTGTGTGTGCGCGCGTGTGTATGCCAGTAATATCTATTATCTCTGTGTGGAACAACAGACCACATTTAAAAAAAAACATCATTTTAGGGTTAAGAAAGTTGTTCAGTTAGGGTTACAATTAGCAAAAATTCAGATTAGGGTTAAGATTAGGGTTGAATTGGATTGTGGTTATTTTTAGGGTTGGAATTTTGGTTAATATGGGCTAGCAGATTAAGTCAAAGTGGCATTCTGAATGCAGATTTTGTTTTTGCATCGCCACAAGGATAAGCCAACATGGCGTTTGTGTGTGCACAGCCTTCATAAGCTCTAATGCGGTGACTGAAAGCTGCTGCATTTGACAGGAAACGAGAGTTTCCACTGAAGCCACTAAATAAGAGTCCTCTCCACCTGGTTTCATATACAGTCAAATCCCCCGTCTCTGTCGAAGAGGGTTAGGGTTAGGCGCTGTTGCTACTATTTACAGCGACCCTATTCATGCAATTCCAAAACCAGATTATAAATTTGATTCCTCTGAAGTGTTAATAATGAACCTTTCTCAGCCTGATGACGGTAGGCACTGCCCTTTTTTCTCTGCCCATTGTCTTGGTGAATGTCTACAGACCTCCTGGCCCATACTCTGGCTTTGTTCATGACTTCAGAATTTCTTTCTCACTTAGCTACAAGCTATGACAAAGTGGTGACGTTAGGTGACTTTAACTTGCACTATGAAATGCAAATGATCCTCATACATCTGTGTTTATGAGCAATTGGCTTAACTAAAAATGTTGTCAGTCCCACACATTATTGCGATCATACTTTAGATCTGGTCTTAAGTTTTGGTGCTGATGTCAGTGATGTTGTAGTGCACCCACATAACCCTATTCTGTTTGACCATTTTCTTATAACACTGCATCGACAATTGGCCCACCCCATTACATCAGAAGATGTACACAGGTTGCACTATTACTTCTACCATTGCTACAAACTTCATTGATATACTTCCAGAATACTTTGATTTAGACGTTTCAGCTTCCTCCCTGTCTATCGGTGATCTGGCAGAGGGATTAGCTATTGCATGTAAACCCCTTGATGTAGCTGTTCCATTAAAAAGTAAAAACATTATTGAGAAGAGACTTGCTCCTTGGTATGCTGACCATGTGCAAGCTCTTAAACAGATTCCATCAACTGGAATGCAAGTGGCGTTCCACTAAACTGTAGGTATATCACCTGGCCTGGAAAGAGAGTTTAAGTGCCTATAAGCATTCTCTCTCCAATGCAAGGTCTACTAACTTTCAAAGATTATACAAGAAAAACTGAATAATCCCCAGTTTCTATTCAAAGAAATTGCTGACCTAACTAATAATCAAGCAGAAACTAAACTTCAAATTTTAGCGTCTTGTAGCAGTAATAATTTCTTGACTTTCTTTTGCAGTAAAATAATAGAAATTAAAGAACATATATCTGCTTCCACACTAGTCAACAATAGCTTTATTGATATTACAGACCTGCCTTCCAGACACACAGAATGACAGGAATCATTTACTCCCTTACGTCAGTGAACAAGGCAAAATAGTTTCTTCTTCCAAATCAACCACTTGCTGTCTTGACCCCATACTCACAAAGCTACTGAAGGAGCTATTGCCTGTTCTTAGCAAACCAATTCTCCATATAATGAATTCTTCACTGTAATCCAGCTATGTTCCTATATCCTTTATAGGATATAGGGACATAGAAAGCTTCATAGTACTGAGACAGCCCTTGCCCGCGTATTGAACGATCTGTTTCTCTCCCTCGATTGTGGATGTATGTTCATGTCCTGCTTGACCTGACCTGAGCCTTTGACACTATAGACCACCGTATCCTCCTCCATAGGTTAGAAAAGGTTGGTGTCACCGGGCAGATACTTATGTGGTTTTAATCCTATCTTGCTGGCAGATCTCAGGCTGTTAGGGTAAACAATATGTCTTCTGAGTATTCCAGGGTAAATTCTGAAGTACCTCAGAAGTTTTGCTCTCTTCTTATTTATTAAAAGCGGATGTCTGGGCTTGGGGCAGCACAGTGGTGGGTAGTACTGTTGCCTCCTGGGTTAGAATCCTGGCCTGGGCATTTCTATGTGGAGTTTGCATGTTCTCCCCGTGTCTGCGTGGGTTTCCTCCAGGTACTCTGGTTTCCTCCCACAGTCCAAAGACATGCAGTAGGCTAATTGGAGACTCTAAATTGCCCATAGGTATGAGTGTGTGAGTGAATGGTGTGTGCTCTGTGATAGATTGGCGACCTGTCCAGGGTGTATTCTTGCCTAATGCATGCTGGAATAGGCTCAGACACCCCTCTGCGACCCTGCTCTGGATAAGCGGGTATAGATAATGGATGGATGGATGGATGGATGGATGTCTAGGCTGGTAGGGAGCTTGGCGTGAAGAGTCAAGCTCGCCCCTATGGAGCTGACATACTAGGTAGCTTAGCGTTATAGTGCCATTATATAAACGTACATTTACATACATTTTCTGTGTATGTACTCCTCACAGGGAGTTTTCTTTACCACATTGGTATTTGGGGGTTCAGGTCTGGTGTTTGCTCTGTCTCTTCCCTTGCTACTGTGTAAAGCATCTTTGTGACAGTGCTCATTAAAAAGCACTATACAAATAAAATTGAATTGAACTGAATTAAAAACTGAAGCTGAATGAAGACTCACCTGCACACCAGGTAAGTGATCCAGGGCCATGGAACAGCCTGGCCAATCTCAACGGAGTTGGAGTTCATCCCGCCACTCAACCACTGAACTCCACTGCCACCACAGGGGTCCACCAGCACCTGCACAAACAACCAAGGGGCCAGCTTTAGCATCTAAACCTCAGCACCCTGCTGATATCTCTGATTTTCGCTCAAAAAGCCCCCATTGGGCTCCATTCATTGTTTACTTTGTGCATTATATTAGAAAGAAAAATCACTTATTATTTTTCCAAGGTAAGATATTTTATCCTCCCACACGGACAAAGATAAGAATTTATTTATTATTTTTTATTTTAGCCTACATCATATTTGTGCGTCCTAGTTGAAGATCTGTATGATGTAATGCACTGGGCTCGGAAAGAGAAGCTGAAGAATTTCAGGTGTGTTTATGGCAGAAAGTTTAAAGAGCAAGCATAGCTCATATGCCATTGAGATGAAAAACATGTACATTTTAATTAAACAATATTTGGACATGTCATGATTGCATTAATTATCTATTTAGAATAATTGCACGATTAAAGACCATTTAATTATATCCATGTTTTAATTTGAATTATATAAATCGAATAATTCTTCAGTTCTAAATCAGTCATATAAGCTTCACATTGAGGACAGATTAATTCCATGTTCAATAATATATTTAAGAGATTATAATTAAGCTGAAGATCATGGAATATTATGGTGATCCTTGTTAATAAACATTAAAAATCGACAGAAAAAGCTCATGCAGACACTCACACATACCTCAAAACTGGTAGCCCTCTTTTCAGACCAACCATATTCATAATTGCAGGTGTTGACATTATGAATCCAGATCCATCCTCCATGCCATCCGCCATCTGGGCCTTTAGCTCGACAAACATGGCGTCCCGTCTTAGACGTCACGGTATCTGTGAAAGGTCAGAAATCATGAAGAAGTCTCATTTATTTCTGTCAGGCTGCTGTTCTGCTATTGTGGTTTTACGATCATGTTGGGCCTGTGATCTTATCAGTGCAGTGCACTGGTCCTCACAGTCATCAATGGCCAAATACTGCAGATTTTGACTGGTCACAACTCAAACATTGCTGCTGTGCTGATCCAATGCTCAAACTTAGCTAACGTTAGCTACTTGTTACCTGCGATTATATTAACGCTAGCTAAAGCCATCATTTTAGCTTCCCGTTCTTAGCCATCTACAAGCTTGTTGAAATAACTTTGCTAGCCAACTCCAGTAACATACTTTAGCTAGCTTGCTAGCTGACGCGCCACTAGACTCCATAGGACAGATAGTAACTTACCATTAAAGCTACCTCATTGTTTTACGAACTGGCTATTCATTCTAAATTTTCTAATGATAACGAGCTAGTCGTTGTGACTACAGAAATGTTGATAGCCTCGCAAATCCACGCCCACATCTCTGCCATCTGTAAGCTAAAGCGAATGAGAACAGCAGTTTTTTGGTTCGGCACCTTATAATAAGTTAGTTCTGGGTTCTTTACCCTGTTGGTAGTGCATCCCATCACCCAGCAGCTTTTAGGCATTTTCCTGTTGTTTGCTAGCAGATGGAAATGACGAGGCACCTTCACGCAATACAAAGTCAATGGAGAGCAATGCGCAATGAATTGTTTTCCCCTCCGGGGTGGCGGGACTTCATTGTGCTCTGTCTCTATACAGCCAAAAATTAGCCTGGGGGGGGCGCTAGTGGAAAAAAGATTGAGAACCACTGCTATAGGGTGTTGTCAGTGGGATTTAGATATTTACATGAAGGATTGATGGACTTCTCTGAAGCATCACTGATGCTCCTATGGTAAAGTATAATCTGAAGAAAAACATGTTTTCAATTTACAAAATTGCTCACACATAACATAATAATGAGAACAGGCCATTCAGTCCAACAATGCTCACCATTTTCCAGACTAAATTAAATCTGATTACCTACAGACTATATAGTATCTAACACTGTATCAAGCCTAGTCATGAAAATTGTTTATTTGTGTCTGACGCGCACTTCCTGTTTGTGCTGGGAAGAGTGAGGGGTGTTTGAAAAAGTTTGTTACAGGATTGTATTTTGCTTTCAAGTGTGTATTTGATATTAGTTTGAGCTTTTTGTTTAAACAAAACCCCCATATTACAAGTAAGGTGAGACAGTTTTGCTCCTAAGAGGGAACTCGTTGTTGCTGTTAGGGGACGGGGGGCTTTTCAGCTTTGTTCCTCCCTGAAGCACTCCGATAGTAAACTAGCCGGTTAGATAATTCAGCCTCCTTCTTGCTGAACGCAGGTTTTTTTGTGTGGTTTTTTAACCTCCCAGGAGCAAGATATGATTGTAGTTAGATAAGGGTATTGTTGCATGCTAACATTAACTGTAGTTTATCATAATATTATAATCTGATCCCGGGTAAATTTAGGTTGTAGTCTGTGAGATAAGCAAAATATTTCTTAGTACAGGGGTTCCTCCAGTCATTGCTATTTAGTAAAGTGCTAGCTAAGTTAGTTGTTTATAACCAGAGGAATTCCACTCTGGGTAGTTCTTCTCAGTGTTATTTATTCAACGTTTAACGTTAGATAGTTAAAAGTGCCTTATTTATTTATTTTTCCTCTCCGGTTTCTGCTGCTAGTTGTCCGGAGCCACCTGCACGTCTTTTAAAGTGTGGTCTTCATGCTTCCGTTTCAGCAGTAACTTACTTTAGACATAGGGAGAGACAGGGTGATAGTTTAAAAAAAGAAAGCGATTTCCAGGGCGAGTTTGTCTGCCACCATAGCCAACTGGTTGAGCACCTTGAGAGTAGCCTGTGCTACAAATTCTGTCCAGATCATTACATAGCACCAGATCCAGAATCGATTGCCGTCTTGTAGGCTGATTGACGTACTGTGCCAAAAAGAAGGTCATTTATAACATCTAAAAATTCTTCATTGACAGCCCCTTATTGTAAAGCATTACCACAATTACATCCACAAAAACTCAAACCTGATGCAACATGATAATGATAAAGGACTGGATGCAGGGTTCATGAATACTATAAAAATCACAGATTTACAATAACTCTTTTAACTTATTTAATCATTACTCAGCTCAAGCTACGTACTTTGTGGTATGCGATCCAAGGATGTACGAGGCTCCCATCTCAGGTTTTGGTAGCGGCATCCATATGAGTGTGCATCATGTCCATTCCACAGAATCCAAGGACTCACGCAGGTGCAGCGCTGGACATGGTTTGTGGTGGAACACCGTGCATTTAGCCCACAGGGAAAGACACTGCATCCATCCACACATTTAGCATTGCGGCACACTTCGCTGTCTCCACACACACTGTCCTTGGTGCATCTGTTACAAGCTCTGGGAGTGAATGATGGACAGGGCTGCTTGGTGCATCGGTAGGTGTCACTGGTCTGTCTGTCATCAATGGTCCAACCACTAGAGCAGGTGGCTGTACAGACCGTAGTTCCATTCTCAGACTTGCAGGTGGTGCTTCCCCTCCTAGGGTGAGTGTAGCACACAGGCAGGGCACTCCATTGTTTTTTAGAACACTGCACTGTCTTTGGAAAGGGCTGGTAATCCTCTTGGCATGTCAGTGGGACCTCCTGCTGGTCTGTGCTGTGATGGGGCTTCTCACAGTAAGTGTTGGACAGGAGCTCTGCCTTGAGCAAGCCACAGCCGTTCCTGTTGAACAGGCTCCACTGCTCAGATACATAATGTTTAAACACACTTTTGAGGTATTCATCAGACCTCATAAGTGCACGTGCTCGTATCATTTTCTTTACGGCTGTAGGGCCATACTGCAGTGCTTCTGGAGTCACCACCTTTTGTGACTCATGCTTGATCAGCAAATACCTCTGCCATCCTAAGACGGCTTCCTGCTCCATAGCAAACATAATGCGAACAAAATAATCAATTCTCTCACTGTAGGATTTAGAGCATACTGTCCTAGGATTTGATTGACTCTTATCATCTTGATTTAGTGGTTCTGTGAGCAGAGATTGTCGAAAAAGGTCCAGGATATTGGATTTATCTCCAAAGCCTGTCCCTTGCATCATTAGATCAAACTTGTGCATCATGTAAAGGAATGTGTTTCCTTTGGTAAAAAGGGATTCAACCTCAGAGACAAATTGATCCTGAGACATTGTTTCATTTTTAAGGAAATTGTGCACTTTTGCCAAATATCTGAATTTGTCAATCACATCATTGTACTTAATGAATATTTGTGCCCACTGGATGTCTTGCCATAGGGTGTTAAACAGAGCTCCTACATATTCTTTCATTTCCTGAAGACCAATATAAATAGCAGTCAAGTCTGGTACAGGCTGGTAAGAGATACCAATGACTTCACTCTCCATGGCTGCGTAGTCAATGTCATCCTGAATACTTCTCTGACAGGTTGGACCGTAGAACATTTTCTCACACTTACAGATTCCGCTTGATGTGTCTTTGATTTGTCTACACTCACCTTTGTTACAGTTCACATCAGAGCAAGGATGATTTTCAACAAGTTTCTGATTCTTTAAATAGACTGTATATGTTTCATAAACTAATACAGGTTCAAGCAAGTTTAAACATTTTAGTTTCACAAGCTCATTATCAATTGTTTGAGCATAATCGGGTCGTTCATGAATGTATTCTACATGTTTCATAGTTCTCCTTTGGAAAATAATGGGCCACTGGGATATTTTGTCCTGACAGAGCCTTCCTTTGCTATTCCACTCCCGTTCCATTTGAGCTTTCATGCCTTGATGTACAGTGAACCCTTTTTCCCTGTGTAGGAGGTGTATTACTACTTTGTCTTGAGCGATAACTTTAATAGAGTTTCCGTAGGTCCTCTCTTCTTCATCTTTTTTATCATGCACAATGACTGTCCAGTTATACCAGTTGAACTTCTTGTCCAAGTGCTCCTTGATAGTGTATGCAAGATGCTTATTGTCTGGCAAAGGCTTTGTTCCAATTTGCTGCACATCCTTCTCTGCCCAAATCTCAAAGCTGTCAGCACAATCAATCAAGACATCCTGTATCTTTGTGTGAACATTAGTTAACTGTGTGACTGCCTCTCTCACTTTATTCTTACCATCATAGCCCTTTAATGCATAATAATAAAGATTCAGTTGCAATCCAGTGACCATCAGGGAAGTAAAATATGCAGTGAATTGCACAAGGGTTTTAAAATCCCCTTTAGACTTTTGAGTGACAAGTATCAAAAGGTTCTTATTTAGACTGGCTGGGTTGCTCTCAGTCAGGTACCTATGAAAGTTATGAACGCTGCTCTCTGTTCCAGTATTCTCGTAGAAAGTGGTGAATCTTTCAGCTAATCTGGTCTTCTCCTTTTCCGTTTGTGCTGCAGAGGCACTGTCTATGAACTCTCTCAGTTTGGTCCAGGAGTTTTTGATGTTGTTTTCATCATTGGAATAGACACTGGCATACACTGTCCATTCCATTTCTTCTGCCAGAGAGTTTATTTGGAGTGAGATGGAGTCCAGTTTCCTGTTGACCTCTGAAAACTGGACCTTCATGAACTTTAAAATGGGATTTTCTTGGGGGATAAAAGCAAGGATAAAATCCACCAATGCCCCAACAAAACCTAGAGCATATGCAATCTTTCCCAGCTTTTTAAAGACTTCCAAGACTTTTTGGATTGTCTTTGCATCTTCTTCTACAGTCAACTTTCCCAGTGCACCAAGACCTTCTAATAGTTTGACATTGGTGTTTATCCCTTTTTCCACTTGAGTTACAACAACTGGATTGAGATTGGCAGTTGAGAAACTGCTGTATAGCAGGAGATAGAGCACAGAGAGGAAGATTCTCTTGGACTTCATCATTGTTTCCCTGTAAGACAACAACAATCAACATGAACAATGTCAATCAAAAAGCAAACACTGTATTACTAATGAAATGGTAATGTCTCCCTTACTGAGGCATTTCAAGGGGAGATTTGTCTTTTCTTAGTGTAATATGTAAGCTGTTTTTAAAAAAGCATTTTCTACATATAGTAAATGTAACAATGCAATTCCCCATAAACAGAATTTATCTGGGTGGTCTGCCCAAATAGATTTCCTGCTCCTGTAAAGAATTTTTTGTGTTTAAAGAAGCATCAGGTTAGTTCAGGCAGGCTATGAGATTCAAGTCCATCTCCGGCTGAATCAGCTGTTGGCTTGGCTGAGTAGTGATGTCCACCTCTCACAGTCCATTCACATAACGGAATGGTCTATTTAATGGCCACCCTCAACTCATTTGGCTGCTTCCTGCTGTAGAGTATGTGCATGTTTGCTGTGCACTGCCAGTGTAAGCATGTAGGCCTAGACTATACACCATGATGAGAGTGTTGCGATTTATTTTGCATTTTTTTTTACCTCTAAACTCCCCACAAGTGTGAGCTAGAGATTGTGGCTAGGTAATGTCATGGACTTTCACTTATTCCATGTTTAATCAGATTAACAACCCAATCAGAATAAAAATGTCTCACTTAACCACCTCAAACGGAATAACCATCCCATTTTGAGATTTCATTCGGTTTGAAAGAAGTGGTGTAAACCTTGTGTCAATCCAATCGATAAGAGAATGTTACCCATGTAAACAGTTGAACTGACTACTTTATTCGGAATAAACGTTATTTCTATGTATGTTCATTCATAGTGTAAGTGATGTGGACGAAGACACTACTGGCCTGTGGTCAACTCACTTTTCCTTGTGGAAACATTAAAAAAAAGTAAAATCGCAGAACACCTTGATGGTCAAAAATCCACAAATATGAGTTGTTCAAACAAGTGTGTGGAAAAAATGAAGGAAAGCAGAATCCACAGAACTATCAAGTCGTCTTCTCCTGTTTCATAACTGGAGAATTAGCATATTACTAACATACACCAGTATTCATAAAGATTAGAAGTGGTCAGGAGATTGTAGGAAGGATACAGCTTAGCTAGGCTATATTTTCTTATTTTGCAGTAATACACGTTTAACACTGGATAACTATTTTGTTAGATGTAACAGTCAACTTATTCATAATATTACTTGCAGCCATATCTCTCAAGGCTAATATGTTAATTTCAATATTGTCTTAACAACAATTAAATTACTTAACAGTCTCATCTCAAACAATGAAACCATGTAACAATCTTATCAAGTGTCTCTTTGTAACCTTAGTAAAACATGTATACTAAAGTAAACTGCAAGAGGAAGCCTACGAATAGGCCGGTGCAGAACAATATAAGACAAAATACCTAACCAAAAAAGCTTTAAAATGTAGATTAAAAAAGCATTTTAAAAAGCGAATATAACTGCAACACGTTACATATGTTGAAGCATTTTTGTAGTTAGGGGTGTGGTATTTATTAAGTTTGAAAACATTAACATAGTGCAATTATATAGGTTTGGTTACAATGACACAACTGACTGATGTCACCATACCGGTCGCTAAATGCAGTTTTCATGCAATGGCATGCCAATTTGCAATTGAAAATCCTGTTTTATAAATGCTTGATATTATGAATACATCACTACTATTATCAGTATTTGGTTGTTAGGAATACGTTTGGTGGCTTGCTTCGCAGGCACAAAATGGCATCTTTTAAATTTTCTATATGTGGTCCTATTGACTGAAATGTACATGTATAGCTAAACATTTGCCATTTTTGCAATTCATTTTCCATTCCCTTTTAACTCTCTATGGGAATTTTTCCCCCAGAAAAACTTAAATATATCGAAAACTATTTGGAATTTCAAAAAATATTTTAATTTGAACAAGCAAACTGCTCTGAACCAAACTTAATATTTATGAAGTTGGAATGGTATGTCTTGCTTAAAAGCTGTAGGAGGAGTAGCGTACAGAAATTTAGGTGGAAAGAAAATAAGAATAAGAAGAACAAATAAAACCACAAGCGGTAATTAATGGGCTCAAAGCAGAATGCAGTAATTATTATCTTTTTAATCTGTAAGGACCTATATTGGATGAATGGTACAAACATTTTCAGTGTCTGTCCCAAAATTGGTTGTACCTTGCTTTTGTCAACAACGTTACATTTCATCACGACCAGCCATTGCTAAGCATTTCACATGCCCACTGAAACATGATTTGCTAATGGTGGCCATAAGTTTTGTGGTGATCAGACAAAGCATTCACAAGTTACAACTGTTTTAGTAAAAATGGCCATGCCCACAACAATTGCTATCCCAATACTGTTTTAAAACTTCCAACATTTTTGATAAATATTTAATTACAGACTCCACAGATTCTTTTTCATTTTCTGAAGCAATCACACTAATAAGGATAAGTATACAAGAGAATAGGCAGTGGGTTTCTGAAGCAACCACGCTAATAAGAATAATAAGTATACAAGAGAACAGGCAGTGGGTTGCTGAAGCAACCACGCTAATAAGAATAATAAGTATACAAGAGAACAGGCAGTGGGTTGCTGAAGCTACCACACTAATAAGAATAATAAGTATACAAGAGAACAGGCAGTGGGTTGCTTAAGCTACCACGCTAATAAGAATAATAAGTATACAAGAGAACAGGCAGTGGGTTTCTGAAGCAACCCAATGTTTCCTAACTTGTTTCAAATTGTTTGTAGTTTATTGGTTGATGTACATAAAATGACCAATGAATGGGTAGACATATTCTTTGTGGGCTAGGAGCATTTGTGTCAGGATGAAGAAGAAAATGCAAAATCCCCTTAGTTTGGGGCTTTATTGTGTGGATGTGTGAAGTTATTTATGAATTCTGTCAGTTGAAATGGGGTCAGAATGTACACAAATGAATGTTTTTAAGGGTTGAGAGTGTGTGGTTGTTGCGGTTATTTATGTGGGGAACCCTGAAAAGTGTCTCAGTGCTGTATAGGTATGGGGCATGCCCCCGCCAAGGCGTAACTTGGCTGGATGACACACCTGCCATCCCAATCTACGCACTGGCTGCCTTGTGAGACCTTGTGAGTAATATAAGAATATGTGTATGTAAATAAATCATTTATTTATATACATGTATGTAATTAGATACGGTTAACTGTAGTCATATAGACTATGTG
This sequence comes from Anguilla anguilla, assembly GCF_013347855.1. Lineage (NCBI taxonomy): Eukaryota > Metazoa > Chordata > Actinopteri > Anguilliformes > Anguillidae > Anguilla > Anguilla anguilla. The sequence continues at coordinate 4,790,675 of NC_049213.1, forward strand.
ACTGAAAATGATATGGAATGTTCTGGTGGGCGGGGTATATTTAAAAAAAAAAAAAGAGAGTTAGTTCTTATCCCTGTTCTTAGCCTTCGTCAACCCACTTCTTGCATCACCTCAATAATATCATTTTATAAATTGCTAATAATTAAGCACAGATGAGGATTGACATGGATGTTTACAAATTCAGTTTGATTACTTACTACCGTGGACATACTGCAGTATTTTTAAATCTGATGAAAAACATTAGTTACTCACACACACAAAGCACTGTCTGTAAGTCATTCATTCAAATCTAGGCCCGGCATTAAAAGTATTGATATCAAAATTGCGCCACATTACATGAAACAATATTGTCTTAGCTCAGACAAATTAAACAAGCTGTATTCAAAAGCAATGCTACCCAATTTTTCCTAAATTCTTTCAAGTAACTTGGCCCTGTGTGTGCAAACATACAGTGCATTAATGGGGCAAACGTGTTAGTTTTGCAAGATTCTAGATTTATTTAATAGGCCTCAATATGTGTCATATCTGTATTTATGTATTTATACTTGACTTGAATTTTGCTATTTTCCCCACTGCAATACAATACCCTACCAGTCTAATATATCTCCATTTAAAATCTGTCTTCTCTCCCCATTATTTCACTTACAGGGGACAGAATTTCTCAGTGGCTTTACCTCAAAATCCCAAGAGCAATCCCCTGGCAACACCTACGGTTGCTAAAAATCTCCAGGAATGTGATTTTCTAATTCCTGGACATTTCTTGCCCACTCATTTTAAAAAGTACATGAAATTAAACATAATGCTGATTGACTCTTATTTTGTGATATCTGAGTGAAACCGTGTTCTTTAGTCATACATGCATACAAACGCAAAATAACCAGGCGCACAAAATGAGTGCTTGCTCATTGTTCTCAGTGGTCACATTATCCTGCAGGAAATGAACAAGAAGGCATCAGAAAACGACAGTTGACCTGACAGTTTGATGTAACAATTGTACTTTCTCAAGATGCTATCATTAGTAACACTTTTAAATTACATTTTTTGTTTGATTACACTCACCAAATTGTGGAGTAAAGACCCAAATCAAAAAAAATATGTCTTTGTCCCAAACATTATGGAGCTCATGTTATTTTGCGAACATTTTATATATGCATTTAAAAAATGCAGTATTTCAGAACATTTGCATTTTATAATTATAGGCCAATTTTAATACTTCCATTATTCCCTAAAGTTTTAGAAAAGACAGTGGCACAGTAATTAATAGTATTTTTGGAGCATAATAAATTGTTACATGCAAATCAATTTGGTTTTAATCCCAGGTACTCAAAAGCTTTATAGATGAGAGAAATGTATTTGGAACCATCTTCTTAAATCTTAGAAAGGCTATTGTAACCATCAAGCATGTAGTGTTACTTTTCAAACTATCCATCCATCCATCCATTATTTATACCCGCTTATCCTGGGCAGGGTCGCGGCGGATGCTGGAGCCTATCCCAGCATGCATTGGGCAAGAGGCAGGATTACACTCCGGACAGGCCGCCAATCTATCACAGGGCACATACTTTTCAAACTAAATAATACATTTTTTGTCTCAAGCAAAGACATGGTTTGACTTTTTCATATGAAACAGGTCTCAGCTGGTCATTATGGATCATTAAAAATCTCTTTACTTTGAAAATAAAATGGGTGTGCCACCAGGTTCCGTGCTTTGTCCACTGCTGTTTAGTTTATTTATTAATAAACTGATTTCTCCCTGACTGCTGCAAAGTGCATATTAAGTACTGTGATCAAGAAATGTTGCAAGATTACAAGTACCCGAGGGGTATTTCTGATTTCACATTCATCATTTTATGGACAAATTCAATAATAGGAAGAACACTCAAGGCATATCTGCAAACTTTTTTTACAGATCAGATATGATCACAATCATCATAGTGTGTAACTTCCTGGTACCAGGTATCAGCCTCTACCACAAGACCATTAACATCTCTCTATAATCAAATTAAAGTTCTGGCCAAGAAACCCTTCAGATCTCATCATTGCAATATGTTAAAAAAACAACTTGCTTAGTTTTGGCAATTTTTAAAAATATAAATATAATCTAATCATATTTTAAAAGTGTCTTCATAATTGAGTTCCTTCCATGTTTAGTGCTTTTGTTTCTCCCATTCACTATACAACTGCTTACTCTACAGGGTTGGAGTCCTGATCGATGTGGTCACTTCTGGCACTACGATCCTTACTTCACTCTAGTGTTTCTTTTGCGCCTCTACATCATGAAACCTATGCACTTGTTGTACGTCGCTCTGGATAAGAGCGTCTGCTAAATGCCTATAATGTAATGTAATGTAATGTAACTGTAAACACAAGGGTCATCTCAGATAGAGACTGTCATACTACTACACTTTGCAGGGCTTCCTTTGGTCAAACTGCATTTTCAATCAACAGTGCAATGTTATGGAATTCTCTGAAACAAATTTGGGACTTTAAGGGTTTTTCAACAGCGTTTAAGTCCTGGTTGAAGATGGAACATAACTGAGGTCATTTACTGAAGTAGTACAGTATGTGGGTGAGTGTATGCCTATTTTCCCACTGTCATGCTTTCTGTCATGTTGATTGCATTTTGTTAATTACAAAGACTTGGCTTCCAATTATTTAGAATTTTTATGAATATTTTGATTTTGTTTTCTTTTTTTAGATTGGTTGTATTTCATAATATAATTGCTGTATATTTATTACCTATTACAGAACTATTGTTGAAATTAGCTTTGGCCATAAACACGCTTTGGATATATGTCAAAGCTATCATAAATGTCAATGTTATCTGTACTAGTCCCTTTTAAATAAATTCATACATGAAATGAGAATGAAAAAGACTGTATCTGTTGCCATATGTAGCATTTTTCTACAAAGAAAATAAATCCTTACATTTCATATTAGATTTATCCATTCTCATCAAACAGAAGTCACATAAATGTCACACAACAGAAACAGAACAGAAACAACAGAAAGCCTACCTTGATCTCAGCAGAGACTCTAATTGTAATGTGTGGTCTGTGCTGCATATATAGGTGGTGGGCCCACTGTGTGGGGGCGGTGTGGGTGCGGGTACATTTTGTGGAATTAGTAACTCCCCATCTGTTAGTTCCCACGCACATTCAGGCGAGCCTCAGTCTGATCAGAAGAATGCTCATGACTGCCGCCACACAGCTGTCCTCAAAAAACAGAGAGAGAGAGAAAAAAAACTCAAGGAGTGTGTCCAACAACACAGCTATCTTTTGACACACCGAACACAGGACAGGACATTTCCATTATTTATCTGAAACTTTCTATCCAAAGTGACTCATATCACATGAAGCAGTGGCCAGCCTCCCCTAGAGCAATGTGGGGATAAGGGCCTAGATCAATGCCCCACCTGGCCCTGACGTTTTCAACCAGCAATGTTTTGGCAACCAGCACAGCACCCTAACCACTAAACTACTGCCCAGCACCCTAACCACTACAGTCTAGCACCCTAACCATTAAACTACAGCCCAGCACCCTAACCACTAAACCACAGCCCAGCACCCTAACCACTAAATTACAGCCCAGGACCCTGACCACTAGACTACAACCCAGCCCCCTAACCACTAAACTACAGCCCAGCACCCTAACCACTAAACTACAGCCCAGCACCCTGACCACTAAACTACAGCCCAGCACCCTAACCACTAAACTACAGCCCAGCACCCTGACCACTAGACTACAACCCAGCCCCCTAACCACTAAACTACAGCCCAGCATCCTAACCAATAAACTACAGCCCAGCACCCTGACCACTAGACTACAACCCAGCCCCCTAACCACTAAACCACAGCCCAGCACTCTAACCACTAAACTACAGCCCAGCACCCTGACCACTACAGTCTAGCACCCTAACCACTAAACTACTACCCAGCACCAGAGCCACAACAACCGAACCCGAAACCCCTAGACTACAGCCCAGCACCCTGACCACTAGACTACAACCCAGCCCCCTAACCACTAAACTACAGCCCAGCATCCTAACCACTAAACTACAGCCCAGCATCCTAACCACTAAACTACAGCCCAGCACCCTGATCACTAGACTACAACCCAGCATCCTGATCACTAGACTACAACCCAGCATCCTGATCACTAGACTACAGCCCAGCATCCTAACCACTAATGCCCAGCCCCCGAATCACTACAGCAGAGATCAATGGCCATCTAGGTACAGCAGCCACGGCATGTATCAGACGGTGGTGGTGAAGAAGGAACTGAGCCAAAAGGCAAAGCTCTCGATTTACCAGTCGATCTCCGTCCCTCCTCTCACCTATGGTCACAAGCTATGGGTAGTGACCGAAAGAGTGAGATTGCGAATACAAGGCGGAAGTCGCTGCAGAGAGGGACATCTGGACTGCTCTGCTTTCCCCTTTGCCACCGCGATTCTGACGTGGACTAAGTGGTTAGAGAACGGATGGATGGATGATTAAAGTAAACATTCCATGTGTTACCATTCTCTTGTGGAATCAGCGGAACTTGTGCATCCTGGCAATTGATGTCCTAAAGCACAGGCAGGAGCAGCCACAGGAGGAGCAGCAGGATCAGCCACGAGGAGCCGCAGGAGGAGCAGCAGGAGCAGCCGCAGGAGCACCAGGAGGAGGTACCATATGCCCAGGATATGGACAGGAAGAGGCTTTGCCTCATTCATCTCATGCTGCATTCACCTGCTCAACAAACTTTAATTACCAGCCCTGGCACTTCTATGGCCTTAGATGATGCACTTATCCTAGCCTACTAGAGAATGTATTCTTTTCTTGTTTATTGTGTATGTTGTTTATTTCAATAGACAAGGAGGAGGAGGAGGCGCAGGCTGAGGTACCACATGCCCCAGATGTGGACAGAAAGAGGCATTATCTCATTTGTCCCATGCACCATTCAGCTGCTCAATAAACTTTAATTGCCAGCCCTGGCACTTCTATGGCATTATATGATAACATTATGATAGCCTACTAGATTACGTGTTTTTTGTTGGTTTTGGTTTTGTATCAATGTCAATATATGTCTGGTGTGCATGTTTGATGTTTTTATGTACATGCTTTTGTAATGGTTATTGTGCAAAGCAAGTTCCCCTTGGGGCAATGAAGGTTTTCATTCATTCATTCATTCATTTGCGAGCCCATATGCAACATATAGTAACGAGAATTCTAATTTACATAAATTAGCTGACTTATTCAGACGGAGGAAAGCGAAGATGCCCCATGCTCCTCCTGTCCCAGTCAGAGGAGGAGCATTTATTGACCTCTCCTCCAGTAAGTGTAGTGTTGATTGAAATTGATTAATATTAGTGATATTGCATAAATGTATAGTTATTGAAATCTTATAAAGGTTATAAAGTCACATTTTCCCATACAGCTTATTTTAAGCAAAAAGGCATGTTTTCAATATCAGTACATTTCTCAGTGTGACAAAAAAGTAAAGAAAATATATATACAAGGTTCTTTCCTGTTCTTTACTGTCCAGGAAAGAAATGTTTGCAGTCCGGGAACAGGTCCATGTTTTGTTGGATCATGGCCAGGTTCTGTATAATTTTTCTGTTTGCTGCTTGGCGGAATGCCAAGTAGGTGGTCATAAAAGAGTCTAGAGACACACTATCATGTGTAAATAAGTGTGTGTGCATGGGTGTGCGGGTGTGTGCATGTAAAAACATTTTATATTGGGATGGCAAATATGCCATCTTACTTCAGATGGTAAGATGGATAAACACAGAGCCAAGTTACCTGATTATAATTTAGGAACCATTGGGAAGCAGTGCTTTGGAATACAGCTTGTTTAATTTGTGTGAGCTAAGATAGCCAATAGTGTTTCTTGTAATGTGGCCTAATATTGATTCAATGGAAGGCCTAGATTTTAGTATGAGTGAGTAACTTGGCATTTTTGAACACTGAGAATGAGTGTTTTTTTTTCTTCAGATAGCACTTCAAAAACATGGTCACAAAAAGTGCTTTACATTTTTACATTTACAAATTTAAAAGAACATAGAAAGGGATTAAATAAATAAACAGAAGAAAATAGAGTACAGGATCTCAGAGCTGGAGAGCAAAATGCTGTGACTAAAAGAGAAATCGAAAGCAAAGTGAACCCCCCAGTAAAAGTAAAACTCTCAGATAAAATTCTGGCAGTACAGTAAAAAATCACAAATAAAAGATCACTTCACAAGCTAAGGACCAGTCCGTCAACTGAATGCAAACAAGGATGTTTATTCAGCAGGTGTTCGCAACTGAAAGCAATAAACTGTAGATAATGTAAATGTATCGATGACAAGTCTGCGGTATGGGGAGAGAGGGAGAGAAGGAGAGAGAGAGAGTGAGAGAGAGAGAGAGAGAGGATGATGGGGCCCATAAAATGAGAATGAAGAAGAGCAAACAGGTATGGTGAACAGGAAGGATTCTTTTAGGGAAAAGAAGAAGGGGTGTGTTTGAGGTGTTCCTGCTCCTGAAACTCAGCTATTATTGCTTCAATTTATGACTTAAGAACCACACCATCAGCTGAACGCAAACAAGGATGTTTATTGAGCAGGTGCTCACTACTGAAAGCAATAAATTGCATATTGTATTCTATTGCAAAAAAGCATACAGTCAGGTCCATAAGTGTTTGGACAGTGACACAATTTTCATCATTTTGGCTCTGTATGCCACCACAATGGATTTGAAATGAAACAGTCAAGATGTGATTTAAGTGTAGACTTTCAGCTTTAATATAACGGTTTTGTCAAAAATATTGTGTGAATAATGCAGCTGCCAGGCCTCTACTGCAGCTGTCTTCAGTTCCTGCTTGTTCTTGGGGTGTTTTGCCTTCAGTTTTGCCTTCAGAAAGTGAAATGCATGCTCAAGTGGATTCAGGTCAGGTGATTGACTTGGCCATTGCAAAACATTCCACTTCTTTGCCTTAAAAAAGTATTGGGTTGCTTGCGCATTATGCTTATAATATAGCCCTATACACTTCAGAATTCATGCTTTTGTCAGCAGTCACATCATCAATAAATACAAGGGAACCAGTTCCAGTGGCAGCCATACATGCCCACGCCATAACACTACCTCCACCATGCTTCACAGATGAGGTGGTATGCTTTGGATAATGAGCAGTTCCTTCCCTTCTCCATACTCTTCTCTTCCCATCATTCTGTACAAGTTGACCTTTGTCTCATCTGTCCATAGCATGTTGTTCCAGAACTGTACAGGCTGGTTTACATCTTGTGGTAAACCCTCTGTATTTACTCTGGTGAAGTCTTCTCTTGATTGTTGACTTTGACACAGACACGCCTACCCTCCTGGAGGGTGTTCTTGATCTGGCCAACTGTTGTGAAGGGGTTTTTCTTCACCAGGGAAAGTATTCTTCTGTCATCCACAATTGTTTTCCGTGGTCTTCCGGGCCTTTTGGTGTTCCTGCGCTCACCAGTGCATTCTTTCTTTTTAAGAATGTACCAAATAGTTGATTTGGCCACACCTAATGTTTTTGCTATCTCTCTGATGGGTTTTATGTTTTTTTTTTTTCAGCCTAATGATGGCTTGCTTCACCGACAGTGACAGCTCCTTGGACTTCATATTGAGAGTTAACAGCAATAGATTCCAAATGCAAATGCCACACTTGAAATCAATTCTAGGCCTTTTATCTGCTTACTTATAAATTAAATAATGAGGGAATAATACACACCTGGCCATGGAACAGCTGAGCAGCCAATTGTCCAATTACCTTTGGTACCTTAAAAAGAAGGGGACCACACATAAAAAGTGCTGTAATTCCTACATCGTTCACCTGATTTGGATGTAAATACCTTCAAATTAAAGCTGATGGTCTGCTCATATTCATTATTTAATTTCAACTCCAATATGCTGTGGTAGACAGATAAAATAACAATAACTTTGTCAATGTCCAAATTGCTGCGGACATGACTGTATGTAAAGATATGGAAGACCAGTCTGCGGTGTGGGGAAGACTTTGCCAAATGATTCACATTAGCTCCCGGGCTCGGTGAACCCCTGATGTCTTCCTAAGGAAAGAGCGCTGACTGCGCTACTCAAAGATCATGTTTATCTGAGTGGACGTACAATTCATGGGCTCAAGATGACCAGTAATCCATTAGTTTGATCGTGTCACCTGATACATCTTATCATAAAAAAACAAAAAAGCTAGCAGGAACATGGAGGAGGGTGACACAACAGGGAAGTCACATCACGGCTTGCAACACTGTTATGGCTGCTACCTTTTCTGCTTCCAAAATCACAAGCTAACTTATAATTTAGTATGCCAAAATAGGATATGAACATTTTTATAGATGTATGAAATGTACAATGTATGAAACTATAGTATGCATCAGTTATTATAAATATCATGCTGTATCTGGTGAAATTTCATAGTATGCAAACACAGGACACTATGCTGGCATGAATATAGCACAATGCATTATGATAGTTCACAAGCCAAGCAACCAGACATAAACTAATAATAGTAGAGGGTGGTGCAAGTGAAGTGGAGAGAGAGTGGAGAGAGTTAACTCCGTTGCGCAGATGCCGAATCTTGCCAATCCTTGCCCATTCAGGGGGTACCCTATTTAAAGCTTTATAACTCCAGATGTAAGAATCACAGAGACTTGAAAAATGGCTTAAATGAAGCAAGACAATGATTCAGCTTCCATAATATTGTACCATTTACAATACTAACTTAGATGAATTTATATTCGTAATTTAGTAATAAAGTGCCACCACAAATGCAATTGTCTAGGTAAAAAAGCAAAAATTCATTCATTTTTCAGTTCACAATGAAATACTGAGAGATCCACATATAAAACAGGTCAAACCATACATGTCCTGGATCAAAAACTTCTTGATCACAAGTACAGAAAATTCTAAGGGTGGATGTGTAGAACTACTAAAGATCTATGAAGCAAAATGTAAGCAGTGTACCCAGTGTATCCAAATCTATCCAAAATGTCTAAATTATGCATTATACAGATCTGGGGAAGGGTACAAAAAAAATTCTGCAGCATTGAAGGTCCTGAAAAACACAGTGGCCTCCATCATTCTTAAATGGAAGAAGTTTGGAACCACCAGGACTCTTCATTAGAGCTGGCCGCCTGGCCAAACTGAGCAATCGGGGGAGAAGGGCCTTGTCAGGGAGGTGACCAAGAACCTGATGGCCACTCTGACAGAGCTCCAGAGTTCCTCTGTGGAGATGGGAGAACCTTCCAGAAGGACAACCATCTCTGCAGCACTCCACCAATCAGGCCTTTATGGTGCCGTGGCCAGACGGAAGCCACTCTTCAGTAGAAGGCACGTGACAGCCCGCTTGGAGTTTTCCAAAAGGCACCTAAAGGACTCTCAGACCATGAGAAACAAGATTCTCTGGTCTGATGAAACCAAGATTGAATTCTTTGGCCACAATGCCAAGTGTCACATCTGGAGGAAACCAGGCACCACTCATCACCTAGCCAATACCATCCCTACGGTGAAGCATGGTGGTGGCAGCATCATGCTGTGGGGATGTTTTTCAGTGGCAGGAACTGGGAGACTAGTCAGGATCGAGGGAAAGGTGAACAGAGAAAAGTACTGAGAGATCATTGATGAAAACCTGCACCAGAGCGCTCAGGACCTCTGACTGGGCGAAGATTCACCTTCCAACAGGACAATGACCATAAGCACACAGCCAAGACAGCGCAGGAGTGGCTTTGGTACAAGTCTGTGAATGTTCTTGACGGCCCAGCCACAGCCCGGACTTGAACCCGATCAGACATCTCTGGAGAGACCTGAAAATAGCTGTGCAGCAACACTCCCCATCCAACCTGACAGAGCATGAGAGGATCTTCAGAAAAGAATGGGAGAAATACCCTAAATACAGGTGTGCCAAGCTTATAGCGTCATACCCAAGAAGACTCGAGACTTTAATTGCTGCCAAAGGTGCCTCAACAAAGTACTGAGTAAAGGGTCTGAATACTTTTGTAAATATGATATTTCAGTTTTTCAATGTCTAAAAACCTGTTTTCACTTTGTCATTATGGAGTATTGTGTGTAGATTTATGAGAATAAAAATAAATGTTATCAATTTTATAATAAGGCTGTAACGTAACAAAATGTGAAAAAAGTGGTCAGAATACTTTCCGAAGGCACTGTATGTACATGTGCGTATGTACGTATATATATATATATATATAAATATATATATATATACATATACAAATATATACACATATATATGTGTGTGTCTGTGTGTGTGTGTGCTATTTTCAGGAAAATGTGATGCCTACACCATCCATTATAGTTTTAGCTTTTCTTTATGCAACTCTCAGAGACAATAAGTGGCATATCGTTAGCTTTATATTGACAGAATATCAACTGTCATCTTCATAAAAACAAATGTAAAACAGAACTGACTTTTGGACCCTTTAAAATTAAACTGAACCAAACAATTAACCAAAAACGTTTTTACATTCAAAAATAATTCATATTTAGCGAAGTTTGACAGCGAGTAAAATAAAAGTGTAAAAGTATTATGTGTAGAGACTACAGTAGACATGCTAGAGATGCATGTGTTAGTCAGTATAGTAACTCTGTGACCCTGACAAATCTGGCAGGCACCCAGCCCTGTACGTTTCCTGCTGTGTAATATGACTGGAGCGACGTCATCACGCAGTGGAAGTCGGTGGAAATGACAGGAATGTTCCTGAAGTGTCGGAAGCTCTCAGTGCGTTGCTTTAAAAGCTCTGAGCTTTGACTGCTGTGACAGAGACACTCTTAGCTAACTCTGCGCACACTGCAACTTACCAGCAAAAAGGAACAACACCGACCCCTCAGTGACGTATTCCAGCCTTCCTTCGGCCACTTCATGGATTTCCACTGGCCCGCACGCAGTGTCTGGCCGCAGATACAACCTCTCTTCTTTCAGGAGGAGATGCTGCAGAGACACATGCAGGAGATGAGGAACAGTCTGAACCTGCTAGACAGGCTTCAGCAAAGGATCTTTGAGCAGAAGCACCAAGCCCCAGTCTATTAGGCCATCCAACCAGTCTCATACAAGCTGGAGAAGGAGGGAGATCACTTTGCCCTGACACTGGACACTAAGGACTTCTCACCAGAGGCGCTGACTGTAAAACAGGCGGGATGGAAGCTACAGATGTGTGGGAAGATGGAGAAGAAGCAGGAGGATGGAAAGGGCTCCTACTTGTACAAAAGGCAGGAGTTCAGACAGGAGTTTGATCTGCTTAAAAGTGTGAACCCCAATGTGTTGACGTGCTCCCTGTTGGACGGGCAGATCCAGATACAGGTGCCAACGGCGCTGTCTGGGGGGGCCGAGAAGAGAGTGGTGCCCATAGACCACAGCCCGGGAGAGAACAGCCCTGCAGTTCCAGAGCTCACAAGCAGAGGGCAGCACAGAAGAGACACAGAATCACCAGCAGGGAGCAGAACTGCCCTAAAGACTGTTGAAATGTGACATTTAGTATACTCTAAATATTTTCGAAAATAGTAAAAAAAAAATTTGTCCATTCTCATAATGTGCATTTTTTTTATTTTTTTTTATTAAACCTCGTGTAATAGCTTTATATGTAAATAAAATCTTAAATCCCAACATGCTTCTTTTTGGCTTTGTGACTACATGGTAATTAAGCAGTGAACATGAGATTCTTTCTCTAATAATCACTCGACTTGGATCTCATGTATATTTAGGATTCCACTGTGAAGCAGAGAACCCTAATGTAATTGCTGGAATTCCTATTATTATTCGCCTGTATTTTGTCCGATAACTCGTTTCATACATTGGTAACGTTTTGTCCATTTCGGCACACAGACAGTCCAGGCCACGCGTAACCTGGCCATAAATAAATGGCATAGATTGGCCCATAGGGGGCGCTACAATAAGCATTCTAAGTCAAAGGCTCATTGCTGCCACCACCTTTGTTCTAGTGAAGTGAAACTTGATACACATATGCAGCTGGACATTCTGAACAATTTCGCAATTGGGACCTATAATAAACGCCTATAATTTTTTTCCGCCTTTTTAAATAAAAAAAAACATTCAAAAATCGTCTTCTCATGAACCATAAGTACGAATGACACGAAATTTGCAGGGCAGGTCCAGGGGATATGCACGAACATAGTTTGAGAAAAGCTATGGGATTCGTCAAAAATTGGGGAAATTATTAAGCAGTCAATTTTTTTTAATTCAGAGAAATTCAATTTGCTGTAAAATCATGACACAGTGATAAATCCACTTGGAATTTGTCAGGACGGCCAGAAACATGATGGTAAACGTCTACCAAGCGCCATGGTGATATCTTGACTTGATATTTGAAGAAAATACCGCCGTTTCAACTTTGACACACCTATCTTTGACACCAAAAGTGGCACTGATTGGCCCATAGGGGGCACTATAAAAGCACTGAAAGTACAAGGCTCAGCCCGGTGTCCCGCTTGTCCTAGAGATGTAACTCCTCATTAATTAACCCATAGACATATATACATAGACGCCACGCCGCATTGACTGCTTCGGCCCATTGCTGTAATACGTCAACGTCGCCTTCATATTGGACTAGGCAAGACTGGCCTGAAAACAAATAGAAGTAAACAGGGGAGCATTTCTCAACCGATTTCAATGACTCATTTTTATATTCAAGGGTTTATGATCTATGTGGAGTCCAAAAAATAGTTTTATCTTCAGTTACTTAGAATCTCGATAGTTAGGCTATAATCGCTGCTAGACGCTCAAGAGAGGAGTGTGTATCAACGTTAGGTTTACGTGAACTGAATTACTTGGAAAATAATTCATTGTCATAAGGAATTGCCACAGTTAATTTTAACCTGGCAAGCTGGCTAGAAAGTAATAAATGCATTGCTAGCTAACTTGAGTAGGATTGTAAGAATTCAATCAAATCAATCAAATCTTCAATCAAATCAATCAAATTTTATTTGTATAGCATATTTTACAGCAGTTGTCACAATTAGCTTTACAGACAACCCTGGCCTAAACCCCCACAAGAGCAAGCCTAAGGCAACAGTGGCAAGGAAAAACTCCCTGTGGCAGATGGGAAGAAACCTTGGAAGGAACCAGGCTCAAGGGGGAAACCCATCCTCCTCTAGTCGGCTCAGGGTGCCAACTGGTGACCAACATGTCAGTCAGTTTTATAGGGTTTATGATGTGGCTCAGATGATGGGTGTGGCTGGGTGGCGGTGATGGGGAGCACTAGGTGGCGACAGATGTGGGTAGGGTGGAGGCAATGACGAAAGAGGGACTGGACCACAGAGGTGGGGGAGACCAGACGACTCTCAAAGCACTCTCGAAGATTGGGGCAAGGGCCCCGCCGGCAGCGTGGGGAAGAGGGTAGAAACGGCTATTAGGGAATTTGCAAAATAGCAGACAGTGTGTAAAGTGGAAGTAGTATGTATACCCCGCCAGGAGTAATATATGGTATATAACCTTGATTGTAAGGCTAGCTTTGCTTGTTAGCTACCTACCAATGTTTTCTTGCAAGTCATGTTATGATTTTGAACAAATTAAACTGAACATAACCACAATAATTTTAACCTGCCAAGCTGGCTAGAAAGTAATGAATGTATTATTAATTTTAGCTGAAATGTTTTTCATTAGAACAAGCTTGATTTCTTGCTTTTTGCTTACTAGCTAATGTGAGTAGGATTGCAAGCATCATTTATCATTTATAAAGGCTAGCTTTGCTTGTTAACAAGCTACCAATGTTTTCTTGCAACATTAAATGTGTTTTGATTTATTATTTTAATACATAACATATTAAATGTCCAAATTGCCCCAAATAGTTTCAGGCTAACCATTTGCTTTCTAGCTATGTTAAATTGTAACATTATTGTGGTTATGTTCAATTTAATTCAAAATCAAAACAAGACTTGCGAGAAAACATTGGTAGGTAGGTAACAAGCAAAGCTAGCCTTACAATCAAGGTTATTTGATGCTTACAATCCTACTCAAGTTAGCTAGCAAGCAGTGAAAAAAACAAGCATGTTCCAATGAAAAACTTTTCAGAATCAGCATCTAAATGTTATAATGCATTTATTACTTTCTAGCCAGCTTGCCAAGTTAAAATTAACTGTGGAAATTCCTTATGACAATGAATTATTTTCCACCACGTAAGTAATTCAGTTCATGTACCTAACGTTGATATACACTCCTCTCTTGAGCGTCTAGCAGCCATTGTAGCCTATTAGAGATTCTAAGTAACTGGAGATAAAACTTATATTTGTAATCCACGTAGATTACAAACCCTTGAATATAAAAACGACTCATTTAAATCGGTTGAGAAATGTAAACGTTATAGTGCTTTTTATCCAGAAAAACCGCAACTCCCCCGTTTACTTGTATTTGTTTTTAGGTATAGGTTTTTAGGTCTTGCCTAGTCCAATATGGCGACGACGTTGAGGTACGATCCTAAGCAAAGGCACATGTATATATGTCCATATATGTCTATGTACATGATGATACTTGTCTAACAGATAAAGTTTTCTTTTCTGCACTTCTGATTTGTCAAAACAACAGGACAACAGTTTCTACAATTACGATAAGTCAGGGGGGCGGGATTACTGTATTAAAGACGTGTGAGCAATGAAATTTCTCTCTTTCCTTGTGGTCAGCAGTGTGAAGCCCCCAGTGCAATTGTGTGCGTTTGTTTTCCATTTGTAGCGCCTAGCTACATCCGTAAGTGCTTGTAATAGTGCTGGTTTTAATAGAATAACGTTACATTCGTCCACGTCATTGTCAAAGTGCGTGTGTTGTTATCAGAGCGATTCTAGTGGAGTCCGCATCAGTGAGCACCTGTTAAGTATTATCGGAGCTAGCTAGCTTGCTATTGCTACAGAGTGTTGCTTCAGCTTGCATTTAGCTTTATGGCAATTTAGCTCGCGCTAACATAATGCTAGCGCACATTCAGCACTGGGGACTGGAACCAGAGACTGTAAAATATGGAACCTGGACACTGGCCGTTTATCCAGATGGCGCTCTATGCTACCAGCAATAGCATAGTAGCACCTCTGGCACCGGGAAACTCGACAGCGCTCCGTGTGACCGGAAAAGCACGGAAGCACCTGTAGCAGCAAGGGAGAAAATCTGCATCGTTCACAGTAAGCACATTTCGATCAGGCCTGCAATGGGGGTTCTTTTATTCTTTATTATTGCCGGCTAGTTTGTTTTATCTTGTGTGTGGGCCCACAAAGTGTTTGCAATTGTATTGTATTGCATTTAAGGTGAACACTTGTAATTTCACTGCTGTCTTCTATTCTGGTAGCCATTCCTGTATGGATTATATCAATATTGATACGTATTGACGCTAATAGAACATTATTATTGAAATATACTATGTTGTATACATAGCCTATATTATTATAGTGTTTTAAATAATATTTGACAACTTACTAGCTAAACTTGTTGAATTCAATTATTGTATGAATACATACTAAACTTTGAGCTAAAGAGTACCTACAACTTAACGGTATATTGTGTTCAGTAACCTTACATTGAGTGAAAGATAGGGTTCACTTTATTTTTTGCATACTTACCTTAGGGGATAAAGAGTGTTTCTTTCATACTCGCCTCAAGTGGTTTGTTTCCACTTACCCTTGTTTTACTATTTAACTTAAAGGGTTGAAGATTTAAAAAATTATTCCAGTGACACATTTTTATTTTAGTAAATAAATTACATATTTTTGCTACATCTTGTTTGTTTATTTAA